>NC_134353.1:98200448-98500448 GCF_048569485.1 Anomaloglossus baeobatrachus | reverse complement strand
CTGTGCTGGATCTCAATTCGCCAGTGTCAGAGGAGCAACTCTCTTTGGCAGAAAAACATCAGTTTACCTCGCCTAAGAGAGTGAAGAGTGTGTTCTTTAACCACTCCAGTTTTCAGACCGCTGTGACTAAACCCAGGGCCTGCCCTGACAAACGCAAAGCGTGGTTCTGATGACCGGTTTCCATTTCCACCTGAGGTGGTCAAGGAGTGGTCTCACTCCCCAAAGGTAGACCCTCCGGTGTCTAGGCTCTCAGCCCGGACCGTTGTGTCGGTGGCTGACGGCACCTCACTTAAGGATTCCACTGACCGTCAGATTGACCTTCTGGCCAAATCTGTGTATGAAGCTGCGGGGGCCGCGTTTTCCCCGACTTTTGCAGCAGTGTGGGCTCTCAAAGCCATCTCTGCTTCTCTAGAGGAGATGCATTCCCTCACCAAGGAATCTATGCCTGAGATGGTTACCTTAACTTCTCAGGCTTTAGCTTTTTCATCTTATGCCATGTCTGCCATGCTAGAGGCTGCTCACCGCACTGCGGTGGCTTCAGCTAATTCTCTTGTTATCCGCAGGATTTTGTGGCTTCGAGAGTGGAAGGCAGATGCTTCTTCCAAGAAGTTTCTTGCTGGGCTCCCTTTTGCTGGTTCACGGCTGTTTGGTGAACAGCTGGATGAAATCATTAAAGAAGCTACTGGCGGGAAGAGTACTTCCATGCCACAAACCAAGACCAGGAAACCCGCCCAGGGTAAGAATCAATCGAGGTTTCGTTCCTTTCGTTCCTCCAACTGGTCATCCTCTAAGCCTTCCGCCTCGTCCGCTAACTCAGAAAAGGATCAGAAATCCAACTGGCACCCAAAAGCGCGTCCGCAGAAGACCGCAGGAGGTTCTGCCACTAAGGCAGCTTCCTCATGACTCTCGGCCCGCTCCAGCCACGTCCTTAGTCGGTGGCAGGCTCTCCCACTTTGGTGACGCTTGGTTAAAGCAAGTCTCCGATCAGTGGGTGAGAGACATCATATCTCACGGCTACAGGATAGAATTCTCTTCCAGCCCTCCAAACAGATTTTTTCTCTCCTGAGGCCCCGCCGTTATACCCTCAGGCGTCTGATGCAGGTGCTGGGTCAAATGGTGGCCTCCATGGAGGCGGTTCCCTTTGCCCAGTTCCATCTGCGTCCTCTGCAGCTGGACATTCTCCGCTGTTGGGACAAGCGGCCTTCCTCCTTACAGAGGTTAGTGGCTCTGTCGCCACGGACCAGGAGCTCTCTTCAGTGGTGGCTTCGACCCCACTCCCTGTCCCAAGGGCGCTCCTTCCTGACTCCGTCCTGGGTGATTCTCACCACGGATGCCAGCCTATCCGGCTGGGGAGCGGTACATCTCCACCACAGAGCACAGGGCACTTGGACTCCGTCCGAGTCAGCCCTTTAAATCAATATGCTGGAAACCAGAGCTGTGCTTCTAGCTCTCCTAGCCTTTCACCACCTGTTGGCGGGCAGGCACATTCGAGTCCAGTCAGACAATGCGACAGCGGTTGCCTACATCAATCACCAAGGCGGAACACGCAGCCGCCTGGCAATGTTGGAGGTCCAACGCATTCTTCAATGGGCGGAGGACTCCAAGTCCACCATATCCGCAGTCCACATCCCTGGCGTAGAAAACTGGGAGGCAGATTATCTCAGCCGTCAATCCGTGGACGGTGGCGAGTGGTCCCTGCACCCGGCAGTGTTTCAGTCAATCTGCCGCAAGTGGGGCACTCCGGACGTGGACCTAATGGCATCCCGTCACAACAACAAGGTTCCGGTTTACGTGGCTCGCTCCCACGATCCTCAGGCCTTCGCCGCGGACGCTCTGGTTCAAGACTGGTCCCAGTTTCGTCTGTCCTACGTGTTTCCCCCTCTAGCTCTCTTGCCCAGAGTCCTGCGCAAGATCAGAATGGAGGGCCGTCGAGTCATCCTCATTGCACCGGACTGGCCTAGGCGAGCTTGGTATCCGGACCTGCTCCAACTGTCCGTGGAGATGTCGTGGCATCTTCCGGACCGTCCAGACCTGCTCTCGCAAGGTCCGTTTTTCCGCCCGAATTCTGCGGCACTCAAATTGACGGCGTGGCTCTTGAGTCCTGGATTTTGACGGCTTCTGGTATTCCTCCTGAAGTAATCTCCACTATGACTTGGGCCCGTAAGTCTTCCTCCGTCAAGATCTATCACAGGACTTGGAAAATTTTCCTGTCCTGGTGTCGCTCTTCTGGCCATTCTCCTTGGCCATTCTCGTTGCCGACCCTTCTGTCTTTTTTACAGTCCGGTCTGCAGCTAGGACTGTCCCTCAACTCTCTCAAGGGACAAGTCTCAGCTCTATCAGTGCTGTTCCAGCGGCGTCTCGCCCGGCTGGCTCAGGTCCGCACCTTCATGCAAGGTGCGTCTCACATCATTCCGTCTTATCGGCGGCCCTTGGATCCCTGGGACCTTAACTTGGTCCTCACGGTATTGCAGAAACCCCCTTTCGAGCCCCTTAGGGAGGTTTCTTTGTATCGTCTTTCTCAAAAGGTGGCCTTTCTAGTTGCCATAACTTCTCTCAGGAGAGTCTCTGATTTGGCTGCGCTCTCCTCGGAGTCACCCTTTTTGGTTTTTCACAAAGACAAGGTGGTTCTCCGTCCGACCCCGGACTTTCTTCCTAAGGTGGTCTCTCCCTTCCACCTTAACAAGGATACTTCCTTGCCTTCCTTCTGTCCGGCCCCTGTTCATCGCTTTGAGAAAGCGCTGCATACTCTAGATCTGGTGCGTGCTCTCCGGATTTATGTGTCTCGCACCGCTGCACTTAGGCGGTGCACCTCTCTTTTTGTGCTAACCACAGGGCGGCGCAAGGGTCTCTCTGCTTCAAAGCCGACCTTGGCCCATTGGATTAGATCGACCATTTCGGACGCCTACCAGAGTACTCAGGTGCCTCCCCCGCCCGGGGATCAAGGCACACTCGACCAGAGCTGTCGGTGCCTCTTGGGCTTTTAGGCACCAGGCTACGGCTCAACAAGTCTGTCAAGCTGCCACTTGGACTAGCCTGCATACCTTTTCGAAGCACTACCAAGTGCATGTTCATGCTTCGGCAGATGCGAGCTTGGGCAGACGCATCCTTCAGGCGGCTGTCGCCAACTTGTGAAGTTAGGCTCCGCCTACTTCTTAGTTTTTTCTGTTTATTCACACCCAGGGACAGCTTTGGAACGTCCCAAGGTCTGGGTCTCCCAAAGGAACGATAAAGAAAAAGAGAATTTTGTTACTTACCGTAAGTTCTTTTTCTTATAGTTCCGTATTGGGAGACCCAGCACCCTCCCTGTTGCCTGTTGGCAATTTTCTTGTTCCGTGTGTTTATCACCGGCTGTTGTCGTGGACAGAGTCTCCGGTTGTTCCGGTTCTTACTCGGTTCTACTTGTGGGTGGCTATTCTCCTTCAGCTTTTGCACTAAACTGGCTAGGACTGGCTACCAGGGGGTGTATAAGCTCAGAGGGAGGAGCTACACTTTTAAGTGTAGTACTTTGTGTGTCCTCCGGAGGCAGAAGCTAAACACCCAAGGTCTGGGTCTCCCAATACGGAACTATAAGAAAAAACTTACGGTAAGTAACAAAATTCTCTTTTTTCGTGATGTACAATAAAGGTGTGTGTGTGTGTGTGTGTGTGTGTGTGTGTGTGTGTGTGTGTGTGTGTGTGTGTGTGTGTGTGTGTGTGTGTGTAATATATATAAATGAGATATAGATAGATATCTATCTCTATGTGTGGGGAAAAAAAAAAGTACATAATATATTACTGTATAAGCCGAGGTCCCTAATTTAACCATAAAACTGCGAAAACTTATTGACTCGAGTATAAGACTAGGGTGGGAAATACAGCTGCTACTGGAAAATTTCAAAAATATAAATTATCAATAAAATGTGCCCATCCTTTTGTGCCCTGTAGTAATGTGACCCATCCTTGTCCCCCCCTTGTAATACTGTGCTTATCCTTGTGTCCTTTAGTAATGTGCCCATCCTGGTCCCCTTGCAGCAATGTGCCCCATCCTTGGTCCTCATCCTGTAGTAATGTGCCAATGTATTCATTCTGGTCCCCTTTTTGTCACCCATTTATGCTGTGTCTCACACACACACACACACACACACACACACACACACACACACACACACACACACACACACACACTTATTCTTACCTGTCCTCCATTCCTGCGGTGTCCTCTTACCTGTTTCTTGTGGACCGCAGGCACACAGACCCCTCAATGATCTCGTCCAGTGCACGATGCTGCCGTCTACCATCATCTCTTTACTGCAGTTGAATGGTATGCGGCGCCACAAAGCATTCAACTGCAGTAAAGCGATGATGGCAGCATCGGACTCGATCATGCTGGGCCCTATCTGCTTGCGGTCCACAAGAAACAGGTAAGAGGACACCGCAGGAACAGAGGACAGGTGAGAATAATTTTCTGTGGGAACTTCACTTGCGTATAAGCCGAGGGGGCACGTTCAGCATAATAAAAATAGGCTGAAAAACTCTGCTTATACACAAGTATATTCCGTACTTATTTTTTTTGGTGGACCAATTTGTGTTATTCATCTTAGTGTACAAAGTAGGCGTGGGCAAGGTGAATTATCTGTTACATTTGGGCCTAATTTGTTCATTAATATTTTATTCTCTGAAATCGAAATAAATATATATTTTCCCTTTCTTCTAGGAATTATATACATATCTTGCCAACGAACTAAAGGGATTGGCGGCAAAGCATGACGAGAGGTTGTTGGATACTCCACACAATCCCATTTCGTTGGGTAAGTGTATGCAGTATATGTATTTCCATTATTACATAACATGATGGGCTCACGATTCTGCTAGGCTTTCATAGGATAAGAATATTTTACCAAATGCTGAAATGTCCCCCCCCCCCCCCCCCCTTAACGTGGGATACCAGCATCAGCAAAAATGCTATTTGCTTCCTTTCTATGGCGCCTTGCAGTTCGTCCAGCCTCTAAAAGGGGTACTCTGTTTTGCAAGAGCCAAAATCAGGGAATGTGAATGCCCGTCATCTTTTGTACCTTATTACATTATATGGAAAGAAGTGGTAAAGCTACCAATGTAAGGTTCTGTTCAAGCGTCTAATGTTGATGACTGATCTTCTGCATCTAAAAAATTGTTGTAGACGGTGTCCAAAACCAGATGAAGAAGGCTCCAAACGTCTTTATTCTGTCTTATACTAGATGTAATGAGGCATTATGTCTCATTCTCACATCCGTGTTTTATACACAAATGCGGGGAAAAGTTTTATAAATGGTACAAATGCCATCAGTGTTTTGTGTCAGTGTGACATCAGTGTGACCATTTTTACCACCAGTCTTTATGGCTGGTAGCTAAGAGCTAAATAAATGACAAAGCTTCTCCTATACTTTTCGATGTTCAATACATGCAGCACATGGATGGCACACGGTCATCCGTGTGCTATGTGTTTTTCATTGAGCCATGGACTTTTATTGGCCCTTGTCATATCTGTTGTAATCAGTGAGGGACCCACCAGTCTTTGTCCTACTGATTTAAACATTTGACATGTTCTATGAAAGATTCCTTTTCAGTGACCTCACTCTGCATTTCTCGTATATGTATGTATATATGTGTATGTATGTCTATATTATATTTTTTATATATACATATATAATATATTTTTATTCATACAGTGTCTGTGAGATTTCCTACATGTTATAACTGAGCGACACAAGCTGTGCAATGGTCATCAGCAACTGTGAAAACAGTTTTGTGTGTGTGTGTGTACAGTGTAGTGGGGCATGAGAGTGGACACGACAGAGCATAAAAATGAAACCTAGATATTATAGGACACCCTCCATTAACCATCTCAGATGATCACAATTTTTTTTTTTACCATCAATCAATAGTACAAGGGAAGAAAATTATATTCTATATACAGTTAGGTCCAGAAATATTTGGACAGTGACACAATTTTTGCGAGTTGGGCTCTGCATGCCACCACATTGGATTTGAAATGAAACCTCTACAACAGAATTCAAGTGCAGATTGTAACGTTTAATTTGAAGGTTTGAACAAAAATATCTGATAGAAATTGTAGGAATTGTACACATTTCTTTACAAACACTCCACATTTTAGGAGGTCAAAAGTAATTGAACAAATAAACCAAACCCAAACAAAATATTTTTATTTTCAATATTTTGTTGCGAATCCTTTGGAGGCAATCACTGCCTTAAGTCTGGAACCCATGGACATCACCAAACGCTGGGTTTCCTCCTTCTTAATGCTTTGCCAGGCCTTTACAGCCGCAGCCTTCAGGTCTTGCTTGTTTGTGGGTCTTTCCGTCTTAAGTCTGGATTTGAGCAAGTGAAATGCATGCTCAATTGGGTTAAGATCTGGTGATTGACTTGGCCATTGCAGAATGTTCCACTTTTTTGCACTCATGAACTCCTGGGTAGCTTTGGCTGTATGCTTGGGGTCATTGTCCATCTGTACTATGAAGCGCCGTCCGATCAACTTTGCGGCATTTGGCTGAATTTGGGCTGAAAGTATATCCCGGTACACTTCAGAATTCATCCGGCTACTCTTGTCTGCTGTTATGTCATCAATAAACACAAGTGACCCAGTGCCATTGAAAGCCATGCATGCCCATGACATCACGTTGCCTCCACCATGTTTTACAGAGGATGTGGTGTGCCTTGGATCATGTGCCGTTCCCTTTCTTCTCCTAACTTTTTTCTTCCCATCATTCTAGTACAGGTTGATCTTTATCTCATCTGTCCATAGAATACTTTTCCAGAACTGAGCTGGCTTCATGAGGTGTTTTTCAGCAAATTTAACTCTGGCCTGTCTATTTTTGGAATGGATGAATGGTTTGCATCTAGATGTGAACCCTTTGTATTTACTTTCATGGAGTCTTCTCTTTACTGTTGACTTAGAGACAGATACAGCTACTTCATTGAGAGTGTTCTGGACTTCAGTTGATGTTGTGAACGGGTTCTTCTTCACCAAAGAAAGTATGCGGCGATCATCCACCACTGTTGTCATCCGTGGACGCCCAGGCCTTTTTGAGTTCCCAATTCAATTCAATTCCTTTTTTCTCAGAATGTACCCGACTGTTGATTTTGCTACTCCAAGCATGTCTGCTATCTCTCTGATGTATTTTTTCTTTTTTTTTCAGCCTCAGGATGTTCTGCTTCACCTCAATTGAGAGTTCCTTAGACCGCATGTTGTCTGGTCACAGCAACAGCTTCCAAATGCAAAACCACACACCTGTAATCAACCCCAGACCTTTTAACTACTTGATTGATTACAGGTTAACGAGGGAGACGCCTTCAGAGTTAATTGCAGCCCTTAGAGTCCCTTGTCCAATTACTTTTGGTCCCTTTAAAAAGAGGAGGCTATGCATTACAGAGCTATGATTCCTAAACCCTTTCTCCAATTTGGATGTGAAAACTCTCATATTCCAGCTGGGAGTGTGCACTTTCAGCCCATATTATATATATATAATTGTATTTCTGAACATGTTTTTGTAAACAGCTAAAATAACAAAACTTGTGTCACTGTCCAAATATTTCTGGACCTAACTGTATATTTATTAATAATAATAATTTTTTTCTTCTTCTTTTTATATATATCATAAAAGTCCACTTCTTTCTTCTCCTGGAATGATCTTTCATTCTCCATTCTTGGGTAAAATCTGTCTTCAGTGAATATAGACTTTCCCATTACAGAGATAGATAACAGTTGGTGCTGATAAGATTCCGTGGAGGAAGGAGCGGCTAGTTGCAGATACAGACATTTTGCTGGAGTTAATGTGAAATGTCAGTTACACTTTAATCAGAGTAACACTTGGTATCCGCTTTCTATTTTTGTTTCTTACATACGGTAGATATAGGGGTTTTCCGGTTTGGAGCTTATAGCTGTCATAGAGGGCAGTGATTTGCTCTGGACCCTTTTATCCAGTGTAGCGGGACGTTGCAAAGTACAGTACAGTTCTGCTCTCTCCAGAGGACTCCAAGCATGTTAGTTATTTGAACAGTCGCCATGAAAGGCTTTACTTTCCCTGCAGAGGGCGCCCATAGGGAAATGTGTCTGCATGGATCGCCTGTCCCAGACTCAGGTGCTCTTTTAAAGGGAACCTGTCACCAGGATTTTTCCTTTATAAGCTGCCGCCACCACCAATGAGCACTTATATACAGTATTCCAAAAGCCCATGCCACGTAAAAACGTAGCACGTTAAAAAGAACCAAAACACTTTTTATTATACTCCCATAAGGGGCGGTCCTGTCCTATGGGTGTCACTGCTCTCAATCTGGTGCCTCCTCCATGTTGAGTCATCGCTGTCCTCCTGCCCAGCTCCATGTGGATGATGCGCCCTGCATCATCCACACAAAGGCCTCCTTTGCGCTCCTGCGTATGCACACTTTGATCTGCCCAGCTAATTGCAGATCAAAGTATTGTAGTGGGCATTTTTTTTTTTTTTTATCTATCCTTTCACCTGTGCATTACAGTACTTTGCTCTGACCTCAGCTGACATCAGATCAAAGTACATATGTGCAGGAGCACAATAGCAACCTCTGGAGGTGAAGCAGAACATGTCATCCACACGGGGCTAAGAAAGAGGACGGTGATGGAAGGAAGAGAGGAGGCACCTGACCGAGAGCAGCGACACCCGTCAGACCAGACCGCCACCTAGGTATTATTAAGGTGTTTTTAACGTTCTACAGAGAGACCTGTGCTCTTATACACAGTATTCTAGAACTCTGTATATAAGAATTACTGGTGGTGGCCGCAGCTCATAAGGGAAAATACTGGTGATAGGTTCCATTTAAAGGGAATCTCACCCCCCCCCTCCCCATCTGAGAGCAGCATAATTGTAAAGACAGAGACCCTGATTCTAGCGATGTCACTTACTGAGCGGTTTGCTGTCATTGTGATAAAATCACTGTTTCTCTGACGCCTCATTGGGGGACACAGGACCATGGGTGTTATGCTGCCTATCCATAGGAGGACACTAAGTAGATGCAAAAGCATAGCTCCTCCTCTGCAGTATACACCCCCTGGCCGGGCCAGGCAGCCTCAGTTTTAGCTTAGTGTCTGTAGGAGGCACTTCCTTTCAAGGTTTGTTATTTTTTGAAGGCGACTATTTCCTTTTGGGACCGATCTCCCACTACCATCAACGGGCGGGAACGTGGAGTGTCGCCTCCACGTACTCCCTCCTGCGACGCTGGACGACTGGTTCCACAGACACCGATTTTCCAAAGCTCAGGGTAGAGGCCTGTGCCCCTATAGCCCAATTCCTCAGCCCCTCTTTGCAGGCTCTGAGTTGAATATGGCACCGGTGTGACCGGATACAGCAAGCTGACTCTGCTATTTTCACTGCCTGGACTGAAGCACTGTTTAAGGTGAGATCCCCCCTGACTGGTTTCCCAGACAAAGGGAGAAAAGAAGGTGCAGGGAAGGGTCCCAGGACTGCAAACTGTCAGAAGCTTGAATTTACAGTATTTATTATGAGAAAGTCCCTTGCTGATTGCAAGGAGGAGAGCCCCAAGGATCCTGAACACACAGTGTTAACTTTTCTCTAGCTTGCTGGCTGGAGGTGGGGGGAAGTCAATCCTGTTTGCAGAAAGTCCTGCACAGATAATTTCCTGGTGGCAGGGGGAGGGCACAGAGCTCAGGAAGTCACTGTTTATTTGCTCTAGCAGAAAAGCCGGCTGATAACTACACCAGTGACAAGCTGTGTGCTGACTGGAGGGAGAGGGAGGAAAACTGTCAATCTCCCTTCCCGCCGTTTTTAACTACCCACAGCTGACTTTTTCTTAGCGCTCTTTTAGCGCTAAGCCCCCCCCCCCGCGCCACGATAATCCCCGCCCCCTATTCTTGGCGCTCTTTTAGCGCTAAGCCCCGCCCCCGTGGTCACGATGAGCCCCCCCCCACTCCCCGCCCCTCCTCAGGAAAGTGTGCGAAGATCTCCACACAGAGGTAACCGTTCAAATCAGAGCTTACTCCTTCCTGAGGACGCAGGGCCATCGGCTGATTCTGGTGAGGTGCTTGCTTCACTTGTAGCCCTGCTGAGCATTGCTCTTCCTCCTGGCATACTCCTATTAGTAACATGCAGAATTCTAAGGGCACTAAGAGTGCTAAGGCCCACATAGTCTATTATTCAGCCTGCACTGCCTGCCACGCTGAGCTACCACGTAAACACACCTCTTCTCTCTGTGAGTCCTGTGCCCCTATAGCCCCCCAAGACTCCCCTGTCACCACCGCCGCAACCGTCAGCCCAGAGCCTAGGGCTCCCAGCCCACCGGAATGGGCACAACGAGCGGTACGCTGCCTTCTACATCCTCCTGTCTCGCTCCATTCGATTCAGCATGAAAGTGCTCGGCAGGATGGTGGCGGCTATGGAAGCAGTACCCTTTGCTGAACTGCACCTCCGCCCACTGAAGCTAGCCCTTCTAGCGGCTTGGGACAAGAGCCCCTTCTCCCTGGACAGACATCTTCACCTGACGCCTTCAGTCAGGTACGCACTCCGCTGGTGGCTTCGGTCCTCATCCCTTTTGAAGGGGAGATCTTTTCTCCCAGTGAACTGGCTGGTCCTGACCACGGACGCCAGCCTCCTAGGCTGGGGAGCAGTGTACCGGCACCACACTGCTCAAGGACGTTGGACGCCCCAGGAGTCTTTCCTACCCATAAACATCCTGGAACTCCGCGCGATCTTCCTCGCGCTCAGAGCGTTCTGCCCTCTGCTAGCGGGTCGTCAGATTCGAGTCCAATCGGACAATGCGACAGCTGTAGCCTATATCAATCGGCAGGGAGGCACCCGCAGCGAAGCGGCTTATCTCGAGGCCCACAAGATCCTCAGCTGGGCCGAATCGACGGGATCAGTGATATCAGCGATACACATACCGGGGGTAGAGAACTGGGCAGCAGACTTTCTAAGTCGCCAAGGCCTGGCCGCCGGAGAATGGTCTCTCCACCCAGATGTGTTTCTGCACATCTGCACTCTCTGGGGCACACCAGACATGGACCTAATGGCCTCAAGGTTGAATGCAAAGGTAGCCAGGTCACGCGACCCGCAGTCCAACGGCGCGGATGCTCTAGTCTGCTCCTGGCACCACTTCCGCCTGCCTTACATATTTCCACCTGTACCCCTGCTGCCGCAGGTAATCAGGAAGATCAAGGCAGAGGGAGTCCCGGTGATACTGATAGCACCGGACTGGCCCAGGCGCGCCTGGTACGCCGAATTAGTACAAATGCTCGCAGACGCACCGTGGCGCCTTCCAGACATCCCAGACTTGCTGACCCAAGGGCCCATTTCCCATCAGAACTCCAGAGCCCTGAAGCTGACAGCATGGCCATTGAGACCTGGGTACTAACAAGAGCGGGATTCTCCCCCACGGTTATTTCCACCATGATCAGCGCCCGAAAGCCTGCTCCATCCCGCATTTACCACCGTACGTGAAAAATCTTCCTTTCATGGTGCAGGGAAACTAACGTCCAGCCTATGCCTCTGGCCATCCCCAGAATTCTAGACTTTCTACAGTCTGGCTTGCAAGCGGGGTTGGCTCTCAGTTCCCTTAAAGGGCAGGTCTCAGCGCTCTCAATCTTCTACCAATGCCGCCTGGCTCAAAAACCGCAAGTCAAGACCTTCCTCCAGGGCGTTTCCCATCTAGTTCCCCTGTACAAACGGCCGCTGGACCCATGGGACCTCAACCTCGTTCTGGACGGTCTCCAGAGGTCTCCCTTTTGAACCCCTCAAGGAATCCTCCCTTGCTCTTCTGTCCTGGAAGGTAACATTCCTGGTGGCAATTACGTCCATCAGACGGGTTTCGGAGCTAGCAGCACTCTCTTGCCGTGAGCCTTTTCTGATCTTTCACCAGGACAAGGTGGTTCTGTGCCCCCTTCCGGACTTCCTTCCAAAGTTTCTTACCCCGTTTCATTTGAACGAGGACATTGTTCTGCCTTCCTTTTGTCCACACCAAGTTCATAGGGTGGAAAGGTCTCTGCATTCGTTACACCTTGTCAGAGCTCTCAGATATTACATATCCAGGACAGCCCCCTTAGGAAAACGGACTCTTTGTTCGTCATTCCTGAGGGGCCTAAGAAGGGACAGGCAGCTTCAAAGGCGACTCTGGGTCGCTGGATTCGCTCTGCGATCCAGGAAGTCTACCGCTTGCAACTCAAGCCCATTCCTAGTGGGCTGCGGGCTCATTGCACGCAAGCAGTTGGCGCTTCGTGGGCCATTCGCCATCAGGCTTCAGTGGAACAGGGGTGTAAGGCTGCAACCTGGTCTAGCCTACATACGTTTTCAAAGCATTACAGAGTCCATAGCCAGGTTTCAACTGAGGCAAATCTGGGTAGGAAAATTCTGCAAACGGCAGTAGAGCACCTCTCTCAGTAGGCGCTCCAGGCTGTCTGGGACTGGTTCCTAGTCCTTGGGTTGTGTTGTCTTCTTTTATTTTTCCCACCCATGGACTGCTTTAGGACGTCCCATGGTCCTGTGTCCCCCAATGAGGCGTCAGAGAAAAACGGATTTTTGTGTACTCACCGTAAAATCATTTTCTCTTAGCCATCATTGGGGGACACAGCACCCACCCTTTTGCCCTGTTGGGCCTTGGTTCTCTCAGTACCTTATTTGGTTATGACTCTTCTTTTCTCATGTTCCTCTGTTGAGAAGTTTTTACTTTTTTTTTTTTTTTTTTTTTTTTTTTTTTTTTCTCCTACTGCTTGTGTACTAAAACTGAGGCTGCCTGGCCCGGCCAGGGGGTGTATACTGCAGAGTAGGAGCTATGTTTTTGCATCTACTTAGTGTCCTCCTATGGATAGGCAGCAATTACACCCATGGTCCTGTGTCCCCCAATGATGGCTAAGAGAAAACGATTTTACGGTGAGTACACAAAAATCCGTTTTTTCTCTGCTGCAGATCTAGCAGTTAGTCCAGCATATTCATGATCTTTGTATATCTGGCAGCAGGACAAGTAGTTTTGTAATTGTAATCTACTTCTGATTAAATTGTGATTTTATCAAACTACAGTAAACAGCCCAGTAAATGACACACTGCTGGAATCCGGATCTCTGCCCCTATGTTATGCAGCTCTCAGATTAGGTGGCAAAAACCCGGTGACAGATTCCCTTTAAATCTAATTCTTGATGTATCATGCTTCATATTCAGATAAAATGCTAGAAATAAGTGTCCTCCTGGATCATTCTGTTCTGTGCTCGCTGACTCTGCCTGCAGTGAATCTGTATTATCAGCACAAAGGGATGTGCAGTAAGCACTTAGAACGGACGTAATGGTTTAGTACAATCGATGGATCCATTTCTTTATGGCGCTGTGTGAATGCCGAACACAAATGGCTCCTGATACTTACTTTGTGCTGTGTGACATGAAGCCTATTAATGCTGTATAGTATTCAGCTGCAGGGAAATGGCTGTCAGCGCCTCCGGAGATTCTGCCATTTGCGACAAACATTTTAAGATGTTTCTATCACACCTCCTCCAATTTTTATTTTTTTTTTTATTGGTGGGAGGGCTGAAATGTATGCACTCCAATTCCATTTATGCTGTTTATCTCCTTTCTGAGATGTTCACAAAAAATAAGGTGACCTAAAGTTGTAAGCTTTTTGGTGCAGAATCTACATTTTGGGATACAGAATATAATACTTCTCTGCAATCCAGACCTGTATGACTGGTCTAAGAAAATGTGCCGGTAACATCAGACGACTGCCTCTGTTCTACATATGTGTGCGTGTTCCTCCATCCACAACTGGACAAGGACATCCTCCCCTGAGTGCTAGTCCTCCCCTGAGTGCTAGTCCTCCCCTGAGTGCTAGTCCTCCCCTGAGTGCTAGTCCTCCCCTGAGTGCTAGTCCTCCCCTGAGTGCTAGTCCTCCCCTGAGTGCTAGTCCTCCCCTGAGTGCTAGTCCTCCCCTGAGTGCTAGTCCTCCCCTGAGTGCTAGTCCTCCCCTGAGTGCTAGTCCTTTCCTGAGTGCTAGTCCTTTCCTGAGTGCTAGTCCTTTCCTGAGTGCTAGTCCTTTCCTGAGTGCTAGTCCTTTCCTGAGTGCTAGTCTTCTCCTGGACAGGCCCAATGATTTTTCTCATACACAAAAAAATGGAGCGACTGACGTGCTAGTTTGGTGTCCCCAAATTTTTGGAACCCATTACCGTATTAATCAACATAAAAATATACAGTCTGCCTTGCTATTTGTCAGACATATAGCCTTGTAGGTAACACATCTTCTTTCTCCCCTATAACTACGAAGCCATGTCTCTGAAGAACCTGAGCCAGGAGGGCAGCTCGGCCATCACACAGCTCGGCTCTATGCTCTTCACAAGACAAGTGTCCGGTGCCCGGTGAGTGGTTTCTTTTATATAGCAGATAATCCAAGCTTTCATCGAAATGAACGTGTGTGTGTGTGTGTGTGTGTGTGTCACCCCTCTGCTGCAAATGGTATATAGAAATTGGGGATGAGGCGCTGTCCCAGATCCTACCTGCCAATATATTTGTAGAGGTTAGTCCAGGAGAGGCCATGAAATTAGGATGGGGTCCCAACAAAGAAGGGTCACCTTGCCGTGGTTGTTGGGCTCACATGACTTGACCTATTTATGCACTAAGTAGCTTCATTTTACTGTATATTCCATATAGCATTATTGCAGTTTATATTTCACTAGAAGGTGGCCCAATTCTACGCATCGGGTATTCTAGAATTTACGTATTGTGTAGTTAATGTATGATTTTTGTTATATATATATTAGTGTTGTTGTCTGTAGTTACCAAGTGTTTGTGTAGGGGCTGTACATGTTCTGGGTGTGGCGGGGGGTGAGAGCGGTGTTGTTTGTGTGTTGCGTTATTTGTGGAGCGCTGTGTGTCTGTATCGTTTGTGTGTGTGTTGCGCGGTTTGTGTGTGTGTGTTTTGGGGGGAGGTATGTTTTGTGCAATGTGTGTTGTGCGGTATGTGCGTATATTTGTGTGTGCCGCGGTGTTTGTGTGTTGGGTGTTGTGTGTGTGTGTGTGTGTGTGTGCGGCGTTGTCTGTGTAGGGCAGTGTTTGTGGTTCCCAGTGTGTGTGTGTGTGTGTGTGTTTTGGGGGGAGGTGTGCACCCCCCATCGTGCTCCATCCCTCATGCTGCGCAATCCCCATCGTGCTCTATCCCCCATGCTGCGCACTCCCCATCGTGCTCCATCACCCATGCTGCGCACCCCCCATCGTGCTCCATCCCCCATGCTGCGCACCCCCCATCGTGCTCCATCCCCCATGCTGCGCACCCCCCATCGTGCTCCATCCCCCATGCTGCGCACTCCCCATCGTGCTCCATCCCCCATGCTGCGCACTCCCCATCGTGCTCCATCCCCCATGCTGCGCACCCCCCCCATCGTGCTCCACAGTCACACATCAGACAGTATACACGCACACATCTGATCGCATACACTCACACACACACCCCACTTCTCCCTGTGCCCACCGGTGGGCGGTCCCAGCAGCTGTGCTGCACGCCGTGCTCCTCTGCCGACACTCACAGATCCGATCGCATACACTCACACACACACACATCAGAACACACTCACACACTGACGATATCGCACATACGCGCTCACACAATCATAACATCCGGAGATACCACATGCTTCCGGCCATGTGATCCTCCGGCAGGTCCTGGAAGCTCACTGCATGCACAGTATCGCCGCCGAGAAGCAAGCGATATCACGGGATGTTGTGAGTGTGTGGATGCGATCTGATGTGTGTGTGTGTGTGTGTCTGTTCTTATGTGTGTGTGTGTGTTCCGCCGCTGCAGGACCTTGATGCGCTCACCTCGGGGCGAGAGGCCATTCCATGGGGGGCGGAGCCTGGGCGAGCGGCCAATCCGTGCGGGGGGGCAGAGCCGAGGCAAGCGGCCAATCCGTGCGGGGGGAGGAGCTGAGGCATGCGGGGGGCGGGGCCATGGCGAGCCCAGCGGCCAATCTGCTGTTTGTCACCGTAAGGACATGTCACCGTAAGGACACAATTTTGGAGCAAGACAGACAGACAGACAGACTAAGGCAATTATATATATATATAGATAGCCTAAATTCATAGAATAAAGCTAAAAAAAATCCAAATTTCATCTCACTTGTCATCTGTGCCGCATCTGTTTATATACCTCAGCTGTTATTAAAATGTACAAGACCAAATACAGTTTCTATGTTAACCCCTTTTAAGGACCCAGCAATTTTTTTTTTTTTTTTTTCTTTTCTTTTTTCCTCCCCCCAAGAGCCATAACTTTTATTTTTCTGCCCACATAGCCATATGACGTTTTGGTCTATACATCGATGCATTGCTACCCACGACTCCTCTGTGTATTTCTGATGAAGGTCTGATAGACCGAAACGTCAACATTTTTGTGACTACACAGAGTCTTGTTTAATAAATTTCACCAACATTCTGAGTGCTGGATTTCTTACTTTATTTGTATGAACGGGGTTAGACATTATCCGTGCACCATCTCTATTTAATTTGGAGTGCTGTTCTGCTACTGTCAGTAGTATTGCTCCACTTGCAGCAGAGCGGAGATGATACAGAGGCAGATGGTGACTGAATAACACAGCCACCTGTCCCGGAAATGGGGCAGGCTCAGCTCCTGTGCCCACTCTATTCATCTGTTGCCGATGAGCACAATACATTTACAGTGCTCATTGTTAAGGTCTTACAGAATTGCAACGTAGTCAGAAAGAATATCCGATCCCGTATGGATCAACCTTCTAGCATTTGACTTGTATTTATCTTTGCATACCCATAGACTTAAATGCATATTAAAGAAATTAGTGCATGCTGAGAGTTCTTTTTCATGGGCAACACTCACACTCCTCCATATAATATAATTCAGCCCACCATAGTCCTCCCTATATTATAATGCACCACCCATAATCCACCATGTAGAATAATTCACCCCCATGGTCTTCCATATAGTATAATTCACCCCACCATAGTCCTCCATATCTACTTACATAATCACCAGTTTTGTCTGTTCTCCTATTCCGTCATGCACCACGCCACTGTCAGTTGCGCAGGCGCAGTCGAACTGCCCCTGTGCAACTGACATAAACGTCACCCGCAGCTCCACCCGCGGCTCCGCCACCCCCGCACATTACATTACACCCGCGGCTCCACTTCATACTCCCGCACAGCAGAGTCCTGCAGACACAGAGCAGAGTCCCCTGGAGCAGCAGCTTCTGATCATGTGACTGATCACATGACAGTGACATCACTCAGGTCCTGTAAGCACATGGTTGCATCTAGATTGGAGTGGATTTTTGAGTATCTCCCTGCAGCCTCCATTCTAGACAGTTCAGTGTGTGTGTGTGTGTGTGTGTGTGTGTGTGTGCTGAGTGCATAGCAGAGCTGTGCGCGCCTGTCTGTGTCTGTGCGCGCCTGTGCCTGTTTCTTAGAGCTGAGTGTATAGCAGACAACACATACAATACACAAATGCAGAGGAATGACGTACAACAGATATATTGGAAAGCGCAGTCAGTGTGACACATGTCCACTGCTCCTGTCAGCACCACTAAGCAGAGATAGATCTTCATTTCACCTCACTGCCGATGCGATAACATCGGGCCTATTTCTAGTAATATAATATAATTCACCCCACCACAGTCCTCTATATAGTATAATGCACCTCCCATAGTCCGTCATATAGTATAATTCATCCCCGAAGAGCCTTCCATATAGTATAATTCACCCCCGCATAGCCTCCCCCACCATAGTCCTCTATATAGTATAATGCACCCCTCCAGTCCTCCATACAGTATAATTCACCTCCCATAGTCTGCCATGTTGTATAATTCACTATCCATATAGTATAATTCACCTCCTATAGTCTGCCATGTAATATAATGCACACTCCTTAGTCCTCCAGATTGTATAATGCATTCCTGATAGTCCTCCATGTGGTGTTATGACCACCATTGTACTCCCTAATGTAAATAATAAATAACGCGCCTCTCCTTGGTCCGCCACTGCTCCGGTGTCCATGGTAAGTGTTTTGCAGCTCTGCATATCTCGGCACAATGGGCGTGTTTTAGAGATGTCATTACACTCTGTGCTGAGACACCAGTTTTCAGATGCAGCGAAAGAGTGATGGAGGAGGTAGTGGAGTGCTCTCTTTTATCATTGCTTTCAACTCAATCAGCATCTAGGATTCTGATACAGTTGAATGTGCTATGAAGGCGAGGGGTGTCGGCACTGGCACTGGGCCCCCTGACTCATGGACCCCATAGCGACCGCATGGTCTTCTGCCGTTGGCAATATGCCACTGTCCACCATTCTTTTTATACAGCTAATCCTTATAAGTATTTTTGTTTTGTTTTTGTTTTCTCTCATTTTACCTCCTGTGATCTTTCATTTGAGGGGAGTCTGAAATGTGACGTCACAGAAGGACGGCCCTGCTGGACCGGGGGAATGGAAGGAGATCTTATAATAAAGCAAATTATAAAAATGGTTAGAACGTAAAGACAGGGAAATTTCCCATGAAGTAACAATTCTGGAACTTGTCCTCTTTAAACTCTACATTGTTACATTCCTGTTATTCATCCTGAATGTACTAATAAGTAAGTTGACATCTGGGCTGTGCAATATTTTTTTTTTATCAGATATCAGAGGGGTGTGTCCCTACTCAGTCTGGCACGGTGGCTCAGTGGTTAGCATAGTGGCTCAGTGGTTACCACTACAGTCTTGCAGCGCTGGGGTCCTGGGTTCAAATCCCACCAAAGATAACCCCTGCAAGGAGTTTGTATGTTCTCCCCGTGTTTGTGTGGGTTTCCTCCCACACTCCAAAGATCTACAGATAGGGAATTTAGATTGACAACACTGTCCCCATTGGGGCTCACAATGTATGTAAAGCGCTGCAGAATTAATATAGCTATATAAATGAATAAATATTGTTCAATCAGTGCTGACAGTGTCAGTTTTGCAGGAGCACACCCCCAACTGGCAACACCCAGATGTCCAATTACTCATATATCTTATAGGAGGAATAACAGAAGAACATCAAACATAACTATTCTGGACCAGCTTTTTCTTAGAATTCTATCTCATGAAGAATATTTACAACACTATACCTGTCCGAGATAAGTCCTCTGTAAAATACTGTCTTTATTGAGTTTTCTTTAACATCTGTTGGAAAAACTGCTGTATCTACATGTCGTGCGCTCGCCAGCCTCATGGATCATATTTAGCTGAGACGGTAATGTCTCCGTAGTGCTGGGAAGTACAGCAGCTGATCCACATCCGACCTCCAGGCTAGTAAACACATACAGGACACGGGAAGGTGGTTTGTTATTTTAACGTCTCTCCTATAGGATCCGACAGTAAGATGTATCTAATATTACCAAAAACTCAGTACGTCAGGAGGTCACCACTGTGCCACGTGTCACTGTACTGTATGTAGAGGTTATCAGTCCCGTCAGACCGAGCCGTGGATTCTCTGTGATCAATAAGGTATCACTGATCCTGTGCACAGAATATTGTCTTTTTTTTCATTGTCCCTCTGCTTTCTAAGTGAAAAGTTATGAAACTTTCCACATGATCTTCAATGAAAGCATTTTCTACCATTTGCAAAATTGCTATAAGTGTTTTATTGCAAACCCCCCCCCCCCCAAAAAAGTTACAAATCTGTTACAGCGTGTGATCAATTCTCTCTGCTATACCCTCCCTTCTCTCTGTGTTAGAGATAGCAGCAGTGAGAGGTGAGGGGTTGTACACTTATCTCAACAGTGAACAGCGGATAATGTATTCACAGAGGGAGGGAAGAGAAAACCAAATAGGTCATGGAAAGCCCATGAAGATAGAAAAAAATTCAAAATAGAAGTTGTGCTGATTAGTAATGGGTGAGCGTGCTCAGCACTGCTCATTACTTAATCAAGCATCGGAGTGCTCGGGTACTCGCAGAGCTCGGCTGAGTATCATGAATGCTCGGATTTTTTTTTGTCCGTGAAACTACGACCACACAGCACAGGCTTGCTTCACTGCATGATGTGTGCAGGCATCCCAAGGAGAGCCATTCGCTGCCTCTGAATGTCTCTCCTGGGAAATAAAACAACATTCTCAAACACAGTGTGACCAAAAAAAAAAACCCTGGCAATGCTCCGTTTATGGCTAGGTGTATGTGGGTGAAGACCCGAACAGGCCGATCATTGACTTTCCATAATGCTCGTTACTCGTGTCTAGCTCATCTGGGCGTCTGACCAGCTCGAATCAAGTAATGAGCATTTTAGTGCTCGCCCATCAATAGTGCTGATACCTAGTGCATACTAACTAAAGAATGTATGTCGAACACCAATGGTGTGAACATGGTGCAAGACTCAAAAACATAACTATACAACACCATTGGTGTTCCAGATGTACATTCTTTCATTAGTATGCATTTTCTGTCTGAGAACCCTGTCCCCCCCCCCCCCCCATAGCCATGTGTCTCACTTCACATATATAGCTTGGTCCCTTGCTTCCCATACAGAGCAAGTTTTTTTAACTGCAGATGAGGTTACATATAGGCTAGGGACCCCAAAAATAGAGATTACCTTGGCATAGTTTTAGGGCTTGTTTACATTGATCAATACAATGGCTAAACATCTCTCATTCCTATTATTCATAGCAGTTATGCATATTCCATTTTCATGTTTTTCACTTTTTCAGATAGTCCATTGTATATTCACAGTCTAGTATTCCCATAGCAGTTTTTGCTTTTCATTATTCCCATATACATTGTGACTGGTGTGCAACCCTTTATCCTATTGTATATTATTTTCAGGGGATGTCTTATTTTCAGAGAAACTGGGTATATGAAGATACAGGCAACCTGTCACCGGATGTTCAATATACTCCTCTAATGGTCGGTGTGGAGCAGACGGGTCAGGTGGGCATCTCCGAGTCCCGAACTGAGCCGCCCATCCGACCCGTCTTCTCCGCACCGACCGTTAAATAAGTATTATGAATATCCGGTGACAGGTTCCCTTTAAGGGTAGAAAGTAGCACCTTGCACGCGCAGACCTCACATCCAGCCTATATTATTGGGAGAGACACTTGAACAAGATAATAGTGAAGGAATTAAAGTCATGCATTTTTATGTACATAACTAGCTGTAGTACTTGGCGTTGACCGGGATAGTAAAAAAGTCTGCCCCCCTCTCTCTGTCCCCCACTCCCCCTCTCACCACTGAATTCATAACTGACACAGAAGCGTCTAAGAATGTCCTTTGTTGCCTATAGCAACCAATCGGAGCTCCTATTAATTACCTGTAGCATACTAGAAGCAGAGCTGTGATTGGTTGCTATAAGTCACCTGATAAATATCCAAGCCAACTGTCATTAACGGCCAATGTATTACTTCACACATCCAAACAGTAAGTAAGCATTTTCTTTGGGCAAATAACTGTAAAGCGTAGGGCCAAAATTTCCCTGCAAAACGGTCTATGACGTTCCCTGAGTCAAATGAGGTGGCTGTGCAAAATGTTTTGATCGTAAATGCAACGGTGCGGATTCCTTTTAAGGGACTTTTTTTTAGGTAAAGTTAGCCACTAACTTCTTTAAACCATTTCCTATGCCAAAGGGGTCCGCATAACCTTTTAAGGCTTTCTGTGTTTTTGTGGAATGAGAGAAGCGTCCTAGGAATGAGATTTGATTACCACGGCTAAAGACAATAGAGCGCAGCTCATAAGGGGAGATTAGAGAAAACAGACTGAAATGTTGGAGAAAAAAAATCTAGAAATGAGTAAATCGATTCGTAGGATCCTTGTCCAACAGCGATATTGGTAGTTTGTGGCCGCTAGACAGGAAGCCTGTGAATCTCCTGCTAAGCACCATAATCCCTGGCGCCTCTTCGGTTTTGCTGGCTTAGTGCAATGTCATCATTGTGGCTATTAATCAGCAGTGGTGCCGGGACTGCCGGCAGATAGGAGGCGGTACGGAGAGCTCTCATCCAGCAGCCACAAATAGACAACATGGCCGCCTGAGGTGGTGCTTAGCTTATACCTTTTATATAAAGCTGGACTGGGAAGAAGCGCAATAGGGTCTTACCCAGTAACACAGGATAAATGTAATAAGGGAATCTTCTGACCTTTTTTGAGTTGTGAAACTGACAACCATATATTAAGCTTGTAACCAGCTGCAGCAGAGTCCACGAGCTGAAGAAGCCAAAAAGCCCCTGAGGAACACTGATAATGTGCAACTGTTACTGCGCTGCTGAAGATACGACACACATCCAGGAGAGGTATAATAGAAGGTGGTTTAATTCAATTTCCTTTTGAAGTGATACCCTACTTCTTCCTCGGGGAATACACCAGTTTTGTGGATTTCCTGAGGAAGAAGTGGGGTACATCTCGAAATGCGTAGAATTAAACCACCTTGCATTATACTCCTCCTGGATGTGTTTTGTATCTCCAGCAGCGCAGTAACAATTCCACACTAAGGCTATGTGCGCACGCTGTGGATTTACCGCGGATTTTGCCTCTGATTTGCTGCAGAAAATGTGTCTAAGATTGCTGCAGTCATTCCCCAGCAAATCCTATGGGTTTTAAAAAAAAACAAATGCTGTGCGCACACTGCGTTGTTTTTTTATACCCGCGGATTTTCCGCTGCGGAATTAATGAGCATGTCACTTCTTTTCTGCAAGTACCTGCGGTTTTTGCCATAGATAATGGTAAAAATCCGCGGGAAACCACGGTAAAACCGCATGCGGATTTCGTTGCGGTTTTTACCGTGGGTGCGGGATTCTTTAAGAGGGTCTGGTTTTTCCTTAAGAAAAAGGCACTTTCTAGTGCGCACATGTCCTAACAGTGTTCCTTAGTGGCTTTTTAGCTTGTACCTTTTTGTTTCAAATACATTTACCACCTTCTGAAATGCCAATCTGTATAACTTTCTTGTAGTTTTACCTTTCTTCTCTTGTGCCTTTTCCAGGGTTGTGCCACTAGGAACATCACAGACCGTCAGTGGATATGTGTTCAAGGGTTTTATGTCTCACAGCGATGACTATCCGTGCGCCTACCTGAATGCAGCCTCAGCCATTGGCATTAAAAAGCAAGATATTGACCTGTTCATCAAAAGATTGGACAAATGCCTCCGGCAATGTAAGAAGGAGAAAAACGTGGAGGCCGTAGCTTCAGATGCTTCACTGAAAACTGAGAAAGATGTTACAGAATTAACCAAGGATTTGACGGCTTCTCTGCAGGTGGACGCGGAGGCCTGACGCTATGTAGAAGCTGAAGATCCAGATTGAAACTGCATTGCAGGCAGCCGCGTCCACGCTTCTCATGAATTATGTGTCGTAGGCTGATAAGAATGCTAATTCCTGCTTTGTTTCATAACCTACACAATTTGGAAGAAAATTAGACCCTTTCCACTGATGACTCATGCGTTCATTAGGCTGTCTGAATTATTCTTTATTTTCGGTAAGAAATGAATCCTGGTAAAGCCGGCTTTATATAACATTTCTCAGAAAGAAGTGCCTTTTACCCGCGTATTCTCACTGCGCAGTGATGCGTTACATGTTTTTGGTTTATTTTATAAATAAATAATTTTGTTATTATTTATTTTATTTATTTATTTATTTATTTTTTAATATGTGCTAATAAAATTTATGACAGGTACAAAAATGAAAATGTGGCGCAAGCCAAGGTTGTCTTTAAAAAGAGAAAAAAAGTCAAAGTGGATGCAGCGTCATAGTAGCGCTGTTCATGAAACAATAGCGAGTCCTTTTAGCTGGTAGCAGGTGTTGAATCTATTTCGCTCTGCAGTCATGGAGAGGCCAGGGCACCACATATATGGTGCCACTATCGTGCCCAGGGATATGGGGTACTCTGTCCCGGGCAGTGTATATCTTGGGAATGTCACAGTGGTGACTGTTGCCTGATTCCGTGCCCTGGGCCCTTTTTGTAATAGGGGTGTATTTACAGGGGATTTAGGTTAGTGTTCATACGTGACGCCACTTGCGGTGTTGCGGCTATATGGATGGAGCCGCTGCTGCTAAATGTCACTACTGGGGCTGTTGTTAATGGCAGCCTGGATGGTAGGCTCTCCGCACGCAGGGCCGGGCCCCAGAGGATGGGTGATGTGACAGGCATCGGAAGAAGGTAGTCCACACAGTAGTTTAGTGCAACTGGTCTTTACTCACTGCTTGTTGGTGGTAACTGGTTACCCGAGGCCGGCTGGTTTCACCTCCAGGTCCCCTTTGTCCCAGTGCCAGTGTAGTAATCTGGTACCTTCCTCCCCTGCACCTGTGTCTGGTTAATGGGTCCCCATGGCATAGAGCAACTGGGGGTCCACTTCTGTCCACCTGACGGTAGCATGAACCCTGTGGGGTTGGAGTCTCTGTTCCTGTCCCCGGTTCTCCCTTTGCTACTGAGTCTTCTTCGTATTCTTAGGGTCAGCAAGGTCCTTGATGGTCCCCTCGCTGTGCAGGTGTTAACAGACCGACTTGGAGCTTCTACTTGTCCTAGGGTCCTGTATCCCATCTGTGTGTAGTTCCGGAAGTACTCCACTGGCAACTACCCTTCTGGGTACCAGGTTACTGTCAACCACAAGTCAGTGCATCTCTTCCTGTCCACCTTCACTCCTCGACTCTATTAGACTTTCTCACTGTGTGTGTCTCAGTCTGCCCCTCCCACCTGGTCAACTAGTGGACTGGACTGGCACCACCTCTAGGCGGCCATCCATTGGTCCGTCCCTAGCTATGTACCATTGTATGGGGGATTGTTGGGGAAAACTGGTATTACCTGGCGTTTTTGTGTGTGACCGGCACTGGTCTACCGGGGACCTGGGGGTAGGCCCTGCATCCTGGTGGGGATGCAAAACCTTGCAGCACCCTGATGGCTTCAGGGGCGCTACACCACATTAATACTGAATCTGGTGAACAGTCAGCATTAAGCATATATTCACACAACAGATTGGATTCAAAAAGTTCTGAAACCCATTTACATACTGCTGATACTTGTTTTATGATGTCCATATGCTTCCTAAAGGGGAGATCTAGGTAGATTTTGAGATCACATCAAACTCCTAAGTTATTGATAACTTCATTGCAGGAAGTCTGACCTTTGGAACAGATGATCCAAAGTACTTGGTTCTGCAGAGCCCCATCTTGAACAGAGCAGAGGAGTGCATGTGTTAAAGGGACAGTCGGGGGCTTCCTTAGTCGTGGCAGAGCCTGCTGTTCGGCTGCAGAGCAGTGGTCTTCCTCCGCACCCCGATCGCCACTTTACTGCAATACAGTAATAAGCAGACTTTTTCTTCATGTCGTGTTCTTTCAACCAAACTTCTTTACTTGTCAACGTCTTCAAAAACAGTTTTTTCTTATCTCGCCTGAGGCGGGCACATTCTTGTTCCCCAAAGAGATTACCATTAGCAACCAATAATTCATACATTTTTTTCGGTCAACTGCTTCTCTGGTATTCGGGCGCCCTTGGGGTCCCTAAGCTCTTCATCCTCCCCTTCAGCCTCATTGTTCACGGCAGAATCAACAAGTCCTTCCGGTCAGTCAGGACCTACTCTTCTCTCAAGGGCCCACTGACCTTCCGCTGATCGAGGGAATGGTCACCACCCGGGCCACACTCCGTCTCTGACACCCAGATTCGACCCAGAAGGTCACTCCAAATTAAAGTTATTGGGGTTCTCCACCACGCCTCTCACAGACGCAGTCTGCTCCTCTCAGGGACTCTCCTCACACTAACTGACTTCTTAACTGTTATTTTTCAAACTAAGCCCCTCCCCTTCACTAACTCACTCTAGTTCGGGAGCAGCAGTTTAAACACATTACACTATAACAACATAAACTTCAAGCAATGCATTTTACATACGTAGTAGAGTTGCAGGTATCAGGCGGCCGAGCCTTCGGCCCTGTGCGCACTAGAAAAAGGATTTTTCTCAAGAAATTTCTTGCGTCTGACAGATTAGCACACATGCGTTCAAAAACCGCACCAATAACGCATGCGTTTTTACCGCGTTTTGATGCGTTTTTCCATGTTTTTGATGCGTTTTGTTCCACAGTTTGGTCCATGTGGTTTTTGGTTTTTTTTTTAACTATTAACTATGGCAAAAAACGCAGGTACCTGCAGAAAAGAAGTGACATGCTCATTCTTTTTCTCAAGAAATTCTGCAGAAAGAATTTTTCTTGAGAAAAAAAACATGCAGTGTGCGCACAGCTATTTTTTTTTTTTCCCCCCATAGGTTTTGCTGGGGAATGTCTGCAGAAAGGTTACAACTATTTTCTCAAGAAATTTCTGCAGCAAAAACGCAAAAAAAAGCGGGTAAAAACGCAGTGTGTGCACAGGGTCTAACACATGCTCGACCACCACGCCCATTCATTGTCTGTTGGAAACAGACAGGCGCTGTGCTCTGTTTCAGGCCCCTTTCACACGTCAGTGATTCTGGTTTGTGCTTTTTTTTAAACGTACCAGAATCACTGACATACGCAGACCCATTATAATGAATGGGTCTGCTCACACATCAGTGATTTTTCACTGCACGTGTCTTCGTGCAGCGTACCCGCGTGTGCGTGATTGCTGCACGGAGACATGTCCATTTTTTTCTGGCATCACTGATGTTCCACGGACCACGCAGTGGTGTGGTCCGTGAAACACGTGCCAGAAAAAAAACGTGCTTTTAAAATAATAAACATTTTAACTCACCCGGCGTCCAGCAATGTCCTCTGCAGCCCGTTCTCTCTGCTCCTTCTGTGCCGGCTGATTACTGTCGCGCATATTCATTATGCGCGACACAGCCGACCCGGAAGCAGCTCCTGCAGGGGTCACCGCCGGCCGGATGCTGCGTCGCGGGAGGATTCAGCACCACGGACAGCGGGAGCGGGCGCAGGTGAGTGAATCTCTAAGTGCAATCACGGGCCACGGAGAACGGAGCCCGGATTGCACTTAGACAACCCACGTGTGTTGTGATTTTCGGCACACGCAGGGACATGTGCGTGTTTTACACGCCAGTGAAAAACGTCTGTTTTTCACTGACGTGTGAAACTGGCCTCACAGTCAGTCCATCAGTCCCACATGCTCCACTCTCTCCTTCATTCAAGATGGGACTCTGCATAGTTCGCATTCACAGGCCACACAATCGGCAAGTTATTCCCTATAGATAGCCAGTTTTCACCGATTTTGGAAATAACAATTTTAGTGACTCTCCTTTTAATACCAACTCGGGCAACGGTTGAAGAAAGGTGATCATTAAGCTTATATACTATAACACTGGGGTCTTGCCCTTAGCTGGAGCATCAGTTGTATACATGCAACATGTAGGAGCATGTTCACACTGTGGCCATTTAACCGACACAACCTAAGAAACCAAATGAGCAAATACCTTGGAGTAAACAGAATAGAATTAGTACATTTATATAACATATGTTACGTATTAAGGCCCTGTGCGCACTGTAAAACTGAATTTTCTTAAGAAAATTCCGTAGGGTCTGAAAGATTACCGCACCCGCGCTAAAAAAACGCCGAAAACCGCATGCGGTTTGCTGCGGTTTTACCGCGGTATTGTTCGCGGTATTTCCGCATGCGGGTTGGTACATGTGCTTTAATGCATTCAATGCAATAAAGCACATTGAAAAGAAAAAAAAAAGTAATTTCCTTCTGAGATAGATAGCAGAGAGATAAATAGACAGAAGAATAGACAGAGGGATAGATAGAGTCCCTGTGAGCACACGCTGCATTTCTCCCAGCGGTAGTGTGTTCACATTACCGGCCGTGGGAAATGACCTGTGGTTACTTCTGCAGGCTCGTTGCGAGGCTGCATTCAGTACAGTGTCAGTCGCGGCTGTATGCAAGCATCGCAGGACGTGGATTATGTCGGAGCTGTGTGTTTTTTGGTTAATAAAATGGTGAACCAGGGGCTTTTTTGTGTTTTATTTAAAATTAAAGGATTTTTCGGTGTGTTTTTTCACTTTACTTAGGGTTGATCATGTCAGCTGTCACAGACTCTGCCATGATCAAGCCTGGACTTAGTGGCGGCGATCTGCCGCCATTAACTCCTATATTACCCTGGATTGCCACCGCATCACAGCAACAGGAAGAGCTGGGGACACTCCGGTACTGCCGCATAATGGATGCGACAGTCCCGGGGCAGCTGCGGACTGATATTCTCGGCTGCGGGAGGGGGGAAGGGTATTAACCCTGTCCCTTGCCCTCCCCAGTCTGAGAATACGGCGGAGCCCACGTGTGGTTTTTTTTTCCCCCCCCCCCCTCTATATGTCCGTTTGATTTGTACGTGTATTCTATATGTCTGTGTGTGAGTGCGATCTGTGTGTATTCTATGTCTGTATGTGATATGTGTGTGTTTAATCTCTGCTCCGCTTCCTCTTCCTGTCATAATGACATCATTTTCCTGCAAACCGCAGGGCAGCGATGAACATTACCCCAGGTAAACCGCGAAATACCGGAGGGAATAACGCAGGAAAACTCAATGAACCGCACAGAATTTGCTGCCTGTGTTATTCCTTGCGGGATTTCACGCTTACATGGCAGTCAATGGAGTGAAATCCCGCAGCGACGTGCGGAAAAGAAGTGACATGCAATTGTTTTTGCAGCAAAACATGCAGCTGTCAAAATCCGAATAGTGCGCACAGCATTTTTTTTTCCCCATAGATTTTGCTGGTGAATCACTGCAGAGATGTTATGAACATAACATGCAGCGAAAACCGCAGGAAATCCGCGGCAAAAACCGGCACGTGCGCACAGGGCCTAACACTGTTTTTCATCAAAAAATGCCATCCTACTGTGACAAGTTGCACCCCAATCGGGATGGTCATATCCTATACTATTACAGGGGTGTCGCGGAGGGATGGCTTTTATGATTTTGTGATGTGAACAAGCTCATACCCAATGCATGTATACCAGCTTGTGATCCCACTCATTTCTTTGCTTTAGTACCTTGTACTTTGTACAAAAGGAATATGATCCGCTTTTTTGAGCCAGGCATTTAATTTATATAGTTTCCCATAGACCAGTGTCTGAACAGCTGGACTCCGGTCCTGCTCTACATGTGCCGTTCGTTGACACAAGGTGATGTTTAAAGGGACTCCTGTCAGCACAGGATGACTGATCACACCAAGCACAGGCGCTCGTGCATCATGGCGGGACTAATCATTCAAATACATCTTCCCACCTGCTGGTTTTCTATCAATCTCTCTTTTTTGGCTCTATGAAGCCAGAGCTGTCAATCACAGAAGAGGGTATGGTGGAGATTGAGGGGAAATCAGCAAGTGGGAAGGTGAATTTAAATAAATCACAATCTCCTGTGCTTCATGTGAATAGTCATCCTGTGCTGATCATTCCTTTAATATTAGAGGGCAGGACCTTCCCGATTGGTGCACACCATGTTGCGTTGGTATGACTTTTACACTTTTTTATTAATGGAAAAACAGTGTTTATTATGTACCCTATGTTATTTATATGTACTATTACAATTTACGTACTGCAGGGTATAGGCTAATTTAGTTTCTATCTTTTGGTTTTGTCTATTCAAAATTATATTAAAAACTGTTCTTCTAAGATGAGTCGTCCTGTCATCGAAAACAGCCACGATATTGGAACTGGATATCCATCAGGGAATAATAATGTCTCAATAGCATCAAATCTAGATGTACTTCACAAGCTGGTGTCTTTTCGAAAGAATTCACTGTTTAATCATCATACAATTCTATAGCGGTGGCCAGTGGGGTCACGTGGTTCTTGCTTTATATCCTCTAATGGTTTCCTGCCACGTAACACTACTCTGGGACACTTTACATTGGATTGACCTCTGTTTCTGACCTGGCTTGGGCTCATGTTTTTGTTAAGTAATCCATTGGATGTCCTTCTGGATTTAACCCCTGGACTGTAAGTTTAGGATCACTACGAGCTTGGTTCTTAGAAAAGGCAACTGTGCATAAAGATAATTCATGCAATGTATATGATATTACTCAACCTGATATACTGAGCTTTAGATATTAACTAACATTGTGTTCTAAAGGCCGCTTTACACACTGCGATATCAGTACCGATATCGCCAGCGTGGGTACCCGTCCCCATCGGTTGTGTGACACGGGCAAATCTCTGCCCGTGTCGCACAACATCGCCCGGGCCCGTCACACGGACTTACCTTCCCTGCGACGTCGCTGTGACCGGCGAACCGCCTCCTTTCTGAGGGGGAGGTTCGTTCAGCGTCACAGCAGCGTCACTGAACCGCCGGCCAATAGGGGCGGAGATGAGCGGGACGTAACATCCCGCCCACCTCCTTCCTTCCGCATTGTGGCCGGGACGCAGGTAAGGTGAGCTTCCTCGTTCCCGCGGTGTCACACGGAGCGACGTGTGCTGCCGCAGGAACGAGGAACAACTTCGTTACTGCTGCAGTAATGATATTTGAGAATGGACCCCCATGTCACCGATGAGAGATTTTGCACGTTTTTGCGACGATGCAAAATCGCTCATAGGTGTCACACGCAACGGCATCGCTAAAGCGACTGGAAGTGCGTCACAAATTCCGTGACCGCAACGAGATCACTTGAGCGATGTCGTAGCGTGTAAAGCCCGCTTTAGACAGATGAATCATTTTAAAGGTTTGCCCAAAAAGCTTTAAAAAAATTTAGAATAGCAAATTGATTAATCCTATATATTTTCGTCATGATAGCTGGTTCATATCTGCCCTGGTTCAATCCACTTCCAGATTTGTGTCAAGAGAAAAAGGAAGTGCCTTCATTTTGTTGCGGGAAAAGAGAAGGGGGTTGGTTTTGTTGTTGCACTTACCAGATCGGCTAGCCTAATTCAAACATGTCACTCATCAGGATCCAACATGAGGGGAACTACCCCTAATTCCAGAACACACTATCCATGCAGGTATGTGATGTATACAAATAGAAGAAACTGTTTATTATTTTACATAATTGTATCATGATGGCTGTCCTGATATTTCAATATTTGCACTGGTTCGATCCACTTCCATATAAAATCTAAGAAAAAAAAGGAAGTGCCTTCATTTTGTTGTGGGAACAGAGAAGGGGGTTGGTTTGGTTGTTGCACTTACCAAGTTGGCCAGCCTAATTCAAACATGTCGCTCATTTGGCTCCAATATGAAGGGAACGGCCCCCAATCCTGGAACACACTATCCATGTCTGTATGTGACGTAACTGAAATATTATGATAGCCATCCTAATACAGTTATGTAAAATAACATAGTTTCTTCTGGTTCGGTCTACTATCCATATTTGCTCCAAAGAAAAAAGGAAGTGCCTTCATTTTGTCACAAAAGAAAAAGTTGTTGCACTTAGGCTGCTTTCACACTACGTTTTTTTAACATGCGTCATGAACGTTTTTTTGCTGTAAAAGCGGATCCTGCTTTTACAGCAAAAAAACGCATGCAAACGCATGTGTTATTTTGCAGGATCCTGTCACCTCAAGTTTATGGGTGGGCATTGGAGTCATGTGATCGGGAGTCAGAGGAACTGAACGTGATAGACTGGGAGCCGGCTTCGGAGGCTCGTAACCAAGGTAAACATCGGGTAACTTGCTTGGATACCCGATGTTTACGTTGGTTACGAGCATCCTCAGCTGCTAGGAGCCGGGCTGCCTGCACACGTAACCAACGTAAACATCGGGTAACTAAGAGAAGCGATTTGCTTGGTTACCCGATATTTATCTTGGTTACGAGTGTCCGCAGCTCTCAGGCAGGGGAGAGAGAGAGGAGAGGGAGGGGGAGAGAGGGAGGGGGAGAGAGGGGAGGGGGAGAGAGGGAGGGGGAAGGGACAGAGAGGGAGGGGGAAGGGACAGAGAGGGAGGGGGAAGGGACAGAGAGGGAGGGGGAGAGAGGGAGGGGGAAGGGACAGAGGGAGGGGGAGAGAGGGAGGGGGAGAGAGGGAGGGGGAGAGAGGGAGGGGGAGAGAGGGAGGGGGAGAGAGGGAGGGGGAGAGAGGGAGGGGGAGAGAGGGAGGGGGAAGGGACAGAGAGGGAAGGGGAGAGAGGGAGGGCGAAGGGACAGAGAGGGAGGGGGAGAGAGGGAGGGGGAAGGGACAGAGAGGGAGGGGGAGAGAGGGAGGGGGGAGGGGGAGGGAGGGGGGAGGGACAGAGAGGGAGGGGGGGGAGAGGGAGGGGGAAGGGACAGAGGGAGGGGGAGAGAGGGAGGGGGGAGGGACAGAGAGGGAGGGGGAGAGAGGGAGGGGGAGAGAGGGAGGGGGGGAGGGACAGAGAGGGAGGGGGGAGGGACAGAGAGGGAGGGGGAGAGAGGGAGGGGGGAGGGACAGAGAGGGAGGGGGAGAGAGGGAGGGGGAAGGGACAGAGAGGGAGGGGGAGAGAGAGAGGGGGAGAGAGAGACTGATCACCCGAGGCTGGTTTCTGTGCATGCTCAGTAGAGCAAGCAGGATCCTGTCTATCAGCACGCCAGCGTTCACATGCGTTTGCATGCAGTATAGTCAGGATCCAGCCATTTGCAGTATTTGGACGCAGCTCAAAAACGCTACAAGTAGCGTTTTTGAAAAATGTTAAAAAACTGCAAGTCGCTGGATCCTCACTATAATGTATGCAAACGCAGGTGAACGCATGTTGACGCGAGTCCATTGCAAATGCATTGAAATGAAAACGCATTTGGACTGGATCCGTTTTTGCGTTAAAAAAATGTTCAGGACGCATGTTAAAAAACTAGTGTGAAAGCAGCCTTACCAGGTCGGCCAGCTTAATTCAATCAGGTCACTCATCAGGCTCCAACATGAGGGGAACTACCCCCAATCCCGGAATGCAGTCATGTGACGTATACGAATACAAGAAACTGTAGAATATTTTACATAATCGTATTCTGTAAATAATTGGAAATTTGCAAATCTTACGGACCTTGAATATCAAAGGAATTTAACTGACTGACAAATTAACATCAGCCTCCCCCAAAAAATAGGTAGAAATGGCCTCTGGATACATTGCAGCCGTGACGGAGATGACCGGTCGGGCGCCCATGTTGTATAAAATATCCAGGTACGTCTCTGTTCTGCGGCTGCACACTCTGTAGCACTTCGCATCTCGTCAAGGTACATTAAAGTTGGATTTAAAATTAAAAGAGACCCCAGTCGGAGGTAGAAAGGAAAGGGCAGAATGATCTGCTGTGTAATTGTGTTTTGCTTTTGTTGAAATGAGCACTTTATAATTTGTAGCTGCTGAGAACGGAACAGGGCAACCAGATGCATCGAATCTCCAGAGCCCAGTAGGTGGGGGGAAAGAGATTATGTTGCAAATGTTAATGCTGGCATTGCAATTTAGCTCATACAAACTGAAAGCGCATTATTGAAAAGTCATTTGTAGTGTATAATCATCATTTTCAGGACAGCTGGAGTCCAGAGACCTACATACTCCTCCACTCCGCCGTACATCAGCAATTTTTCTATTTTTCATCGCTAAAGGAATGATAGAGCTAATTGAAGATTAATTGAAAGATTAATTGCATGGCCAACTTTTATGACTAATGGCCGCAGCAGAACATAACACTTTCTAAACAGATGGGGATGGGACCATGATGATCTTCAGAATGCTCTTTCACCAGATTAAAGTTAACACGTTTAAGGGTCTGCTCCCTCCAGATACGATCCAATGAAACGGATCATTACACATTGTAGAACTAAGGAAAAAAATGACAAAGTGCATTGGGCACCGCTTTGGAAAGCCTTAAGATTGGCTGACTGCGTGACTTAAATAGAGAGTTTATTCAGATGGGTACTTGAAGACTGTCATGGTGATGAAGCCGGCGCGATAGTCGCTTTTCATAATCATTTTGGATGTAAAATGATACATTTAAAACTTGTAGGTTTATAACAAGATTATTCGCTTCTTTACCAGGCAAATTACCTTAAAATCATCTTGCTTCAATGTAAAAACAAATCACTGGTTAATATCACTCACTTGTCGGGTGAATAATGATTCTGTGTTGCCCTTTTATTAGATATATCTGTTATGGGGAAAGTTGAGCGTATAATGGCCAACAGTGAAAAAGGATTTCTGCATATTTGTACCAAATAGGGCTGCTTTAGCTTTTATTTTTGGCCTTTCCGGGTTTAAAGAGGACCAACCACCAACATTTTCCTATATAAACTAAAGCCAGTGCTATACTGATGCTATCATGCTGATTTTATACATACCTTTAGTTATATGATCAGTTGGGAGAATGTCCTATCAACAGATGAGACAAAATGGAACTTTTTGGCAAGGCACATCAGCTTTGTGTTCACAGATGGAAAAATGAAGCATATCAGTAAAAGAACACTGTCCCTACTGTGAAACATGGAGGAGGCTCTGTAATGTTCTGGAGCTGCTTTGCATCTTGCACAGGGTGTCTTGAATCTGTGAAGGGTACAATGAAATCTCAAGATTATCAAGGGATTCTGTAGAGAAATGTCCTGCCCAGTGTCAGAAAGCTTGATTTTAGTCACAGGTCAGGGTTTTGTAACAGGATAATGACCCAAAACACACAGCTAAAAACACTCAAGAAATGCTAACAGGAAAACATTGCAATATTCTGAAGTGACCTTCTGTGAGCCCTGACCTAAATCCTATTGAGCATTTTTGTAAAGAGCTGAAACATGCCGTCTGGAAAAGGCAACCCTCAAACACAAGAGAACTGGAGCAGTTTGCTCTTGAGGAGTGGACAAAATACCTGTCGAGAGGTGCAGAAGTCTCATTGACAGTTACAGGAATTGTTTGATAGCAATGATTGCCTCAAAAGGTTGGGCAACAAAATATTAAGATAACTATTTTATGAGTTTTATTTTTTTTTTTTAATTCTGTGGAAGCAGAAAAGCGGCAATGTCTGACTTTCATATGTTCAAATTATTTTCAAATATTTTTTATTGATTATTACTTTTGTCAGATTCAAGTTATTTCTGTGACTATTGTGGGTTTTTCTTTCATTAAACGAGGGGTTCCAGCAATTTTGACCACGTGTGTATACATCCAATCTCACAACTAAAGGTATGTATAGAATCAGCATCCTAGTGTCAGTACAGCACTGGCTTTAGTTTCTATATGAAAATCATGGTGGTTGGTCCTCTTTAACTAGGATGTTGTTTAAAATGTCATATACTTAAGGAGGGTTTTCTGGGAATAGAAAAAAAAATAAGAACATGACGTAATAAAGAGATTCCTAAATACCTTTAATTAGCAAATCCCACTTTTTTGCTTTGGGAGGAAAACACTATAGAAATTAAATGGCAGCCATCTTGTTACATTGACTAAAATCTTCCTTAGAAAGGATACGTACCTGTGAGCATGTGGAGTAGAAAGCTCTGCTGCTGTTACCATGAGATACTCTATACCAATCATTGTGATGCTATCTTTAGGATACAGCAGCCACTCAGTATTCAAAAATACATAATGGGCAATAGTATGAGTGGTCTGTTTGTACCTCAGTACTCCTGGTATCTCCAATATTAGATTAGATAGACAGGAAGGAAACCAGTGTGAGCAGCCTCTTCTTACCTCAACATATCTGGTATCTCCAGTATTAAATTAGAAAGACCTAATAAACAGCAGTGTGAGCAGTGTATTCTTACCTCAGCTCCAATGGAATCTCCAGTAGTATGTCAGATAGCCACGCTGGTCAGCAGTGTGAGCAGCCTCTTCTTGCCTCAGTATCCCTTGTACCTACAATATTATATCAGACAGAAATGGTGGGCACCAGTGTGAGCAGCCTCTTCTTACTTCAGCATCTCTGGTATCTCTAGTATTAAATTAGAAAGACAATAGACATTAGTGTGAGCAGCATCTTCTTACCTCAGGACCAATGCTATCTCCAGTAGTAAGTCAGATAGACCTGGTAGTCAGCAGTGAGAGCAGCCTCTTCTTACCTCAGCATCACTGGTATCTCCATAATCTGTCCCTCAGTACTCCTGGTATCCCCAGTATTAGATTAGATAGACAGGGTGGTCAGCAGTGTGAGCAGCCTCTTACCTCAGTATTCCTTGTACCTACAGCATTATATCAGATAGAAACAGTGGGCAGCAGTGTGAGCAACCTCTTCTTACCTCAGCACCACTGTTATCTCCAGTATTAGATCAGATAGACAGAAAGGACACCAGTGTAAGCAGCCTTTTCTTACCTCAGCGTTTCTGGTATCTCAAGTATTAAATTAAAAAGACAATAGACACCAGTGTAAGCAGCCTTTTCTTACCTCAGCACCAATGCTATCTCCAGTAGAAAGTCAGATAGATTTGGTGGTCAGCAGTGTGAACAGCCTCTTCTTACCTCAGCTTCCCTAGTACCACATAATTTTTCTCCTCCATATATCTCCGAACTAATCCCCCAATATCTTCCCACAAGCAATCACAGTCCTCCTAAGAACTCCTATACTCCACACTTGTACGTTCCTCAACCAATCACCTCCAAGATTTCTCCCGAGTCTCCTTATCCTCTGGAATTCTGTGCCCCAACAAATCCAATTATCCCACCACATTCAGAACTTTCAGAACCTAAAAACCTGTCAATTTATATCTGTATTTTGTATGTAACCCCATCTCATGCACAGCACCATGAAAATAATAGTGCTTTAAAAATAATGATTTTTTTTTTTTACAAAAAATAATTAAAAATGTATACAAGTTTGCTATCTCCTCAACTGTACTTACCTGTAGAATCCTGCTGCCCGGTCATTATTACCATACATAAAGCCCTCATATAGCTTTGGTGACACAGGAAAAAAAAGCTGAGAGTCTAAGAAAAAGGGGAAGAAAAACAAAAGCGCAGAAACTAAAATTGCCAAAGACAGGAAGGATTTAAAGAATGATACATTAGCAATATACCATCATTTACTAAGCTTTAAAGGGAATCTGTGAGGGTTTTGCTACCTCATCTCACAGCAACAAAATGTAGGCAAGACAATTCTGAATCTAGCAGTGTATCTCATAGATTACTTGCTAAAGCTGTTTGGAAACAATAAAATAATTTAGGTCCAGGAACACTGCAGAGCACCAGGCTCTCTATAGAGATTGTGCATTCACTGTGTGGTGTCAGTCACAGCACGGGGTGTGTCGGACTGGCCTGCTCTTGAGTTTCTAGTCCTGTAATGGTAATCACAGGGTAATAAACCCCTTAGTTTATGTAAACAACTGCACACACATTGATAAGAGAAGCACAGTTGCTTTTGTTTTCTAGCTGTTACAGCATGCTGCCCTCAGTTTACATAGTAAAAACCAGCTGATAGATTCCCTTTAATCCCTTCACAGCATTTGATGTAAGTTTACATCATGGTTGGGAGGGGGTTCCCACACTGCCCATGGCTGTTTAACCCCCTAAATGCAATAGCAATGATTAGGAGGCTGGTAGAGGGAGTCCGCTCCCTCTCCCACCCGATCAGGACCCCACAAAGTGATCATGGGGGCCATATCAATGCTGTGACAACCCAAGGCCAAAAGACAACCTCCGGGCCAGCCAGCTACGGTGGCTTGTTAAACCATGCCAAGAGTATGGTCTAACAGGCTTTCTGCCATGTTTAGACTTAAATATGTAAATATAAATTGTATTACTGAACAAGTCAGCTTGTCCTGCAAAAAATAAACTGCTACACAGCTGTCAGCAAAAAAAAAAAGCTAAAGCTCTCAGATTGCAGCAATGCAAAAACAATTTTTTTTCTTTAAAAGTTTTATTGTGTAAAAGCGGAAAAATGCACAAAAACTACTAATGTGATATTGCTGGATTCGTACTGACCTGAAGAATAAAGCGGTCTTATCACTTTGCGACACTGTGAGCAGCGTGAAAACAAACACAAATAACAATTCCTGAATTACTGTTTCTTCTGTAAGGCTGCTCCTCGATTTGAACCAGTTACCGTACTTTCGCTTGGGAACCTAATAAAACTTTGAACTATTAGGGAATGTGAGAACAAGTTGTAATTTGTAGTATACAGGAAGAAAATATTTTTTCAAACATCAAGAACAAAACAGTAACAATGCAATGAAATGACAAGAATCTACGTAACTAATCATATGCTACATAATTGCAAGTCAAATTTATGTATGAGATAGCCAAGATGATTGTCTACAAAATGAAGGTAATCTCACACTCAAAACTGTAGTGGATGGTAAAAAACGTAGCCTGAAAGCCAAAACTTTGTAACCCTTTTGCTTGTCACTAAATTCCTTGAGGGGTGTAATTTTCAAAATGGGGTTACTTGTGGGGGGTTTCCACTGTTTAGACACATCAGGGGCTCTGCAAATGCAATATGGTGTCTGCTAGCTATTCCAGGCAATTTTGCCCTCCAAAACTCAAATAGCGCTCTTTACCGTCCCAGTCCAAACAGTAATTTTTCACCATATATGAAGTATCCCTGTACTCAGGAGAAATTTCACAACAAATTTTTTGGTTTGTTTCCTCCTGTTACCCTTGTAAAAATGAAAAATTTGGCGCTAAAGAATTATTTTTGGGGGAAAAAGTAAACTTTTCATTTTTATTTTCCATATTGTTTTTATTTCTGTGAAGCACCTTTTTCAATGTGGTTTTTAATATGGTATAACCTTTTAGTATTTTCTGTCACGACTCTCAAAGTGATTTCAAATGTGATGTGGTCCCTAAAAAAAAAAATGTTTTTTGAAATTTCTTTTGTAAAAAAGGAAAAATTGTTGATAAATTTTCAACCCTTTTAAACTTCCTGACATTTTTTTTTTCAAAAATGTAGCTTATGTAAGTAGACGTGGGAAATGTTATTTATTCATAATTTCGAGTAATATACCTATCTGGTTTATAGGCATAAAAAATTAAAAGTTTGAAAATTACAAAATGTTCTGATTTTTTTTTGTCAGCGTTTGAGGAACTGCAGCAAAGTGCGGGGATTGCAGATAAATGTGGTATAGTTTAAACACAATTTCATGTGTCTGTTTGTCTGTTACTGTGAAAAAGCAAAAAAAAAAAAAAGTTGTCTTGTGATTTAATTAGTAGTATTAGCCACACCTGTTTCTAGAAGCTTCTGGCAGCTTCTGGTAGTCCTTGTGGAACTATATAAACCAGCCAGAACAAGTGAGGTTCTGAGCATGCGAGGAACTGCAGCAAAGTGCGGGGATTGCAGATAAGTGTGGCATAGTTTAAACACAATTTCATAGTTTGACACAAGAGCATAGTTTGAATTTATCCTTATACGTTTCCCATTGGTTTTTTATCTTTTTGTTTTTCTACTTTACTGTTTATCCCCATTTAATAGGTGCTCCATGGACAATGCTACCAGGTGTGTATCTTGTCAGATGTTTGCATTCCTTGAGCAGCCGTTCGAGGGTGAATATGTCTGCACTCGATGCAAGCATGTTGCGTATTTGGAAGCCAAGGTAACTGATCTAAATAAGCAGCTTGCAACACTCAAGGGCATTGCAAACCTGGAGAGGAGTTTAGAGCTCACTGAGCTTTCTCTGGCTGGGGCCAGTGATGTGGAGGTGGGGAAGATCAGGACCCAGAGGTAGGTAGCTGGGTAACGGTTAGAAGAAGAGGTAGGGGGAAAAGTGTCAGGGAGCCTAGTCCTGACCTGGCACAACCAAGTAAATATGCCTGTTTGGCTGATATTAGCAATGAAGGGCCAGGACTAGGGTCACTACAGTAGGACGTTGTTCCTAGCAACCAGGAAAACGACTGCTGTAGGAAGGAGGGAAATAGGAGTGCAGCAAAGCCCAGACAGATGTTGGTGGTAGGGGACTCTATAATTAGGCAGACAGACAGGGTCATCTGTCACCGAGACCGTGAATGCCGAACAGTGTGTTGTCTGCCGGGTGCTCGGGTTCGGCATATTGCGGATCGGATAGACAGATTGCTGGGTGGGGCTGGGGAAATCCCAGTGGTGATGGTGCACATTGGTTCTAATGACAAAGTTAGAGGCAGGTGGAAGGTCCTTAAAAATGATTACAGGGAACTAGGAAAGAAGCTGAAGTCCAGGACCTCCAAGGTGGTGTTTTCAGAAATACTACCGGTGCCACGAGTGTCACTAAAAAGACAGCGGGAGCTTAGGGAGATAAATACGTGGCTTAGAAATTGGTGCAGGAAGGATGGAGAACTGGGCTGACTTTTAAGTCGGCTACAGGCTCTACGGTAGGAACGGGCTACACCTCAATGGGGAAGGTGCAGCTGTGCTGCGGGAGAAAATGGTCAGACGGATGGAGGAGCTTGTAAACTAGGATCTGGGGGGAGGGAGGGTAGTGGAGCAAAAAAGGGGATAGATAGAGCAGATACAGACAGGGAGACGGTAAGGGTCAATGAAGGATTGGGGGGGATGGGACATGCAAGGAACGTAGGGAGGCTAGGAGTAATTAAGGTGTTAATAGGATTAAATGTCTACTGGCAAATGCAAGAAGTCTTGCAAACAAAATGAATGAATTGGAAACTCTTATGTCAACCATGGATTATGATGTGGTGGGCATTATGGAAACCTGGCTGGATGAAAGTCATGACTGGGTGACAAACATACAGGGTTATAGTACATTTAGGAGGGACAGGAAAGACAAAAAAGGTGGTGGGGTGTGTATATTTATCAAATCTAACCTAAAACCTGTGTTGAATGATGACATTGGGGGGAATTGCAACAATGTGGAGTCAGTATTGGTAAATGTACATGGGGAGGGGAATAATGGAAAAATGCTAATTGGAGTTTGCCTCCTAACATACCTGAACAAATAGAGGGTGAAATGCTGGAACAAATTGAAAAGGCAGCTAATAATAATAATCGGGTTCTTATTATGGGGGATTTCAACTATCCAGACATACATTGGGACATAGAATCTTCTGGTTGTGCTAAAAGCTGTAAATTCATATCTACTATTCAAGACAATTTCCTCTCTCAGATGGTCGATGAACCGACCAGGGGAGATAATTTGCTACATCTGGTCCTGTCAAATAGACCGGATACAATTTCAGATCTACAGGTCCGGGAGCACTTGGGCACCAGCGATCATAATATGGTAAGCTTCAACGTAATATTCAATAGAAAATTTCAAAGGGGAAATGCTAAAACCTGGAATTTTAGGAAAGCTGATTTCAACACATTAAGGGAAGAGCTTAAATGTGTAGATTGGGACAATGTTATGGTAACTGGGGATACTGAACATAAATGGGGAAAGTTTAAGGATATACTGCTAGAGTCCTGTAAAAAAACTTATACCTCTGGTAATAAAATGTCCAGGAATAAAAAGAAACCACTATGGATAAATAAGACTGTACAAAGTATAATAAAACAAAAACAAAGGGCGTTTAAAATCTTAAAGGCTGAGAATACAGAAATAGCATTGCAGAAGTATAAAGATATCAATAGGAAATGCAAAAAAGAAATCAAACAAGCAAAATTAGCTACTGAAACAAAAATCGCCAATGACATTAAAATAAATCCCAAAATCTTTTATAAATATATTAATGCCAAAAGGAAAATAATGGATAGTTTTGGCCCCTTAAAATATAATAACAAGTTAGTTATAGAGGACAAACAAAAGACTGAGATATTAAATAGGCATTTCTCATCCGTGTTCACCAAGGAACTGACTGTACCAGGCATCATTCAACAAGTGAAAAATCAAAGTTCACTACCTGATATAATTAGTTTTACACAAGATGAAGTACGCCTATGTCTGAGTAAATTAAACATTGACAAATCCCCAGGGCCAGATGGCATTCATCCACGAATATTGAGGGAATTGACCTCCGTAATCGACAGACCGCTGTATCTCATCTTTTTAGACTCTCTTGTAACAGGGTTGGTGCCTCAGGATTGGAGGATTGCTGATGTGGTACCGATATTTAAGAAAGGTAAGCGGGTAGATCCAGGCAACTACTGTCCAGTAAGCCTGACATCAGTAGTATGCAAAGTTTTTGAGGGCATTTTAAGAGATGACATGCAAAAATATATTGCAGAAAAGAATATAATAACTGACAAACAGCATGGATTCATGAAAGATAAGTCGTGTCTAACCAACCTGTTGGGGTTCTATGAGGGGGTAAGTGCAAACCTGGATATTGGTAACGCAGCTGATGTGATTTATTTGGACTTTGCAAAGGCATTTGATACTGTACCACATAATAGCCTTATACTAAAGCTCCAGAAGCAAGGACTAGGGGAAACTATATGCAACTGGGTAAGGAATTGGCTAAAAGATAGGAAACAAAGAGTAGTCATAAATGGTACATTCGCTAAATGGGCTATAGTCAGCAGTGGGGTGCCGCAGGGATCTGTGCTAGGACCGATTCTTTTTAATCTCTTTATTAATGACCTTGTGGATGGGATTGATAGTAAAGTGTCAGTCTTTCCTGATGACACTAAACTACGTAGGATATTAAAAACGGATCTTGATAGTACAATATTACAAAAAGATCTGGATAAGATGTCAGAATGGGCAGATACTTGGCAAATGAGATTTAATGTTGATAAATATAAAGTAATGCACCTAGGACGGAGTAATCCTATAACTGTGTATACATTAAATGGAAGTAAACTCGGGACTACAGAACAGGAGAAGGACTTGGGTATTCTCATTACAAATAAGCTGAGCAGCAGCACTCAATGTCAAGCAGCAGCTGCAAAAGCAAACAAGATTTTAGGGTGTATAAAAAGAGAGATTAGATCCCGTGATCCCAACGTTTTGTTATCCCTCTATAAATCACTTGTAAGGCCACATCTGGAATATGGGATCCAGTTTTGGGCTCCACATTTTAAAAAGGACATTCAGAAGTTAGAGTCAGTTCAAAGGCGGGTAATTAGACTACTACAAGGAATGGAGGCCTCACATATGATGACAGGTTGGAAAAGTTAGATATGTTTAGCTTAGAAAAAAGACGTCTCAGAGGAGATCTCATTTATATGTATAAATACATGTGTGGTCAATATAAAGGACTGGCAAATGACTTATTCCTTCCAAAGACAGTACTAAGGACCAGGGGACACTCACTGCGAGTGGAAGAAAAGTTATTTAGACAGCTAAATAGGAAAGGGTTCTTTACAGTTAGAGCAGTCAGACTGTGGAATACACTACCACAAGAGGTAGTTATGGCAGACACTGTAACTGCTTTTAAAAAAGGGCTGGATGATTTCCTCAGTAAACAACATTGTCGGTTATAAATGACTTTGTGACCAAATGTAGAATTGGTGGAGGAAGGTTGAACTAGATGGACCTAGGTCTTTTTTCAACCTAAGTAACTATGTAACTAAAAATTTTCGTTATATTCATAAACACAAATCATATCTACCAAAATTTACCACTATCATGAGGTACAATGTATCAAGAAAATCTAATCTCAGAATCACTGAGATCAGTTCATATGTTCCAGAGTTATTACCTTATAAATTGACACTGGTCAGAATTATAAACTTTGGCCTGGACAGGAATGTGAAAACAGGCTTGGGGGTGCAGGGGTTAAGTTACCAAAGGTCTTACTTTATATGCAATTTGCAAGGCTGCAACAGCATTCCAGCTTCAGTACTCACAAATAAAGGTATTTTTAGTGCAATATTGGGATTCTTAAAGAATAAATAGTAATGTCACAGTAATGTCAAATGTAATAAGTATAATACAATTGTGCAACAATGCAATAAATTGAATAAGGTTCTGTATATATATATATGCGGTCATGGCCTAAAGTGTTGGCACCCTTGATATTGTTCCAGAAAATGAAGCATTTCTCCCTGGAAATTATTGCAATTACACATGTTTTGTTATACACGTTTATTTCCTTTGTGTTTATAGAAGTAACACGAAAAACAGAGGGAAAAAAAGGCAAATTGGACATAACTTCACACAAAACTCTAAAAATGGACTGGACATAATTATTAGCATCTTAATATTTGTTTGCACACCTTTGGAATAAATAACGTCAATCAATCACTTCCTATAACCATCAACAAGCTTCTAAGACCTCTCAGCTAGAATTTTGGACTCTTCTTTTGTAAACTGCTCCAGGTCGCTCATATTTGAAGGCGTCTTCTCCCAACATCAATTTTGAAATCTCTCCACAAGTGTTCAATGGAATTTAGATCTAGATTAATTCCTGGTCTCTTCTGAATGCTTTATTGCCATCTATTTCTGGGGGCTTCTTGAAGTATTGTTGTGTTCATTGTCCTGCAGTAAGACCCATCGCCTAGGATGCAAATCCAGCTTTCTGACACTGGGTACTACATTACCACCCAAAATCCTTTTGTAATATTAAGATTTTATGATGCGCTGCACACAGTCAAGGCACTCAGAGCCAGAAAAAAAAAAACAGCCCCAAAACATCTCTGAGCCTCCACCATATGTGACTGTAGGTATTGTGTTCTTTTCATTGTAGTCCTCATTCCATTTTCTGTAAACAGTAGAATGTAGAGTGATGTGTTTTACCAAAAAGCTCCATCTTGTTCTCATCTAAGAGAAGTCACTTATCTTTTCTTCTGGCATCTTCTTGAAAACTGCCACTATTTTGTATATGAAATGTAAAAGAAAGATGCTGGTAGCAAATCCACCATGGAAGATGTCCAAAGAGACATCAGAAAAGATGGTTCAGGTAAGACATAGCCAGCGTTTTTCTGTGTTTTCTGCGTCAAAACCCTTGTCGGTACACCGGCGGCTAAAAGGGGTAGTCTACACATAGCCTAAGGCTGTGTATATTGTTTTTTAACAAGTTTTTTTTGAGTAGATCTGCTCCAAAATCGACATAAAAAAGCTTCAAATATGCTTATAATTCTCTCTATATTCATTTCTCTATTTTGAGCATTTTTTTTCCCTAAAGAGGTATTGAACAAAAAGTGCTCAATTTTTGAAGCAGATCCTTAACCAATACGCTAAAATTAAGCACTGACCAACCAGAAGGCTGGAAAAAAAACTTCCAAAAGATGTATCGGAAAAAGAAGACTTCTTTGAAAACTCCACAGAAATATAACAATACCTGAAGTGGTTTCTTCTAGAAAAACGTGACATTTTTGAATATGTTCAAGTACATGGCATAAGTTTTTGGGACCTGTCAGCATTCATTGCTGAAAATTGAAAAGTCTTTCTGTGTATCCTGTTGTGAGGAATATGGCATATCTGTACATGCCAGTCCACCTGCCAATCATACATATTTCCACACATCCTGACCTCCATCAAGAGGTCACCCTATTCAGGATAGAAACCCAATACCTCCATTTTGGAATATATGTTAAGGGGTGAAAGTTAATTATAGTAAGGAAGAATCCTGACCCCCTAGTGACAAAAGCAATTCAGCTAGGGAAGTGGGTGGGATCTTGCTAACAGACCAGGCTTACATCTTAACTAGGAACTGGTGGCAGCGTAAAACTGTGCCAAGGGATTCCTACATGCCTCTGGGGGTGCGGAACATCCAGAGTTGGCGAAAGTGCCGAGGCGTATCTCGTGGCTCTGACATATTAGAGATGTCAGGGTGGGGCTGCGAGATGTGGTTTCCTCACAGATTGGTGGCAGTAGTGGGATGTCTTTGTGACCCCTCCAGCTGTTTGTCACACCTGTGTTCTTGCAGAGCCCATCTATCACCTTCCAGTGCTTGTCAAGCTTTACCTGGACTTATCTCTTACTATTTGTTATCTCATGTTGATGTGATATCTTTTATAAAAAAAAAAGATATAATTTAGCAAATAAATTAAATTTAATTTCCTATTTACCATCATAGAATTTTAGATTAATTTGCCTCAATTATAATCTGAAGTAAACTTCATCAAGTTCCACAATAACTTTAGAAATGTGTCTGTGGAAGGAATTCAAACTGAAACTTCAAGTTTACTAAACTTTCTGCCAACCAAGCGACAGCAGTTCTCAGAGCGAGAGGATTATAGAAGAATCTTTTAAGTTTCCTCAGCTGAGCGTCTTCACTGCACATTACATTACTGTCCAAGTGATTTGCACATTGTTTGTATTCCATTTCCTTTTTGCTACCTGAATGTTTTTCCCAGCCAGCTCAATTGGCCAGAAATGCTTATGGTTTTCATTCCTGCCGTTTGCGAGCTTCCTGAGCATGAAATGAAGTGATGCTATTGGCAGCAGGTGTCTGTACACATATCATTAGTCCATGATATTGTGGGTTTCAGCACCAATAAATGTGCTACAGAGGCTATTTTAAGTGACTTATGTGTAACCCTCTCATTACCAGAGTATGACTTACCCCAAGCATATCTTTATATGAAATTCTTCTGCAATAAATTAGTGGGTAAAGCCTCCATACACATTGGATTAATGACAGTTCAACCTGCCAATAGCAATGGGTTTGACCGACAGTCTAATGCATATGGCGGCCCCGGAGAATTGATTGTTGGGTGAGATAAGGATCTGGCATGTCCGATTACTGACTACTGATCCTTTCGTTCTTCCTGAGCTAAGCTGCTGTCAGACATCTCTGATGGCAGCTTTTCTCAGAAAGAACAAAGCAATCTGTAATCGGACACGCCAGATTCTTATCTCACCTGACAATCACTTCTCCAGGGCCCTCATATGCATTAGACTGTCAGCCGAACCCATCAATATCGGCAGGTTCAACCATCATTACACTAATCTAGCATTGTACTTTCATCTGTATAGGCATCATGCATAATCACACAGTTCCATGCGTGTCTGTGCTCTGGCGTCTCAGCGCAGAGGGCACGATGATGTCACTATAATCCAACAGTGCAGAGGTACAGACCATACACTGAGGAGACCAAAGCAGTGGAAGAATGGGGATTATTATTTTTTTTTTTTTTAAATCAATGGGAGCCATTATACAGTTTGCAGAGCCATGTGGGGAACAATATACAGTTTGCAGGGCTATATTGAGCCCATTACAGTTTGCAGGGCTATGTGGAGGCCATTATACAGTTTGCAGGGCTATGTGGTGGCCATTATACAGTTTGCAGGGCTATGTGGTGGCCATTATCCAGTTTGCAGGGCTATGTGGTGGCCATTATCCAGTTTGCATGGCTAGTTGGGGGCCATTATCCAGTTTGCATGACTATGTGGGGGCCATCATACTATTTTAAGGGCTGTGTAGGGGCCAGTATACTATTTGTAGAGCTTTGTGGGGACCATTACACTGTTTGGATGACTGTGGCACAGCTGCAAAATATAAAAGGTTTGGCCGGTGGCAATAATAGAGAGATGCAGCCAAAATTACCAAGGGAGCAGACGTGTGGGCAGCAGGTCAAAACCGTGTCGCCTGTGATGGAATTATCTGGAAGTGCGCTGAGCTCAGAGAAATTCCAAGATTACATACCATCGCCAGACAAACCCAAAGACTGAATACCATCACCAGAGGAACCTGAAGACTGAATACCATTACGAGGAACCTGAAGACCGAATACCATTACCAGAGGAACCTGAAGAGCGAATACTATTACCAGAGGAACCACCTGAAGACCAAATACCATTGCCCGTGGTACCGGAAAACCAAATACCATCACTAGAGGAACCTGAAGAGCGAATACCATTGCAAAAGGAACCCAAAGACCGAATACCATATACCATCACCAGAGAAACTCCCAAGACCAAATACCATTACCAGAGAAACTCGAAAACCAAATACCATTGCCAGAGGAACCCAAAGATCAATCACCAAATTTCGTTACAAGAAGATGATCAGACTACGTGCTGAAGACAAGAAGATTGGTCGTCAAGAACCAGAGACTGAGAAACAAACATTTGTTCTGTAGTGGTATGCAAGGGAGTCAGGCCGTTACTTCCTACTGTGACTTGCAGAATGAGGGGCACTGCAGCCAAAATTTGAAATGCTGCCACCTGACTGCGGGCCCCCTATGCTAATTTTAGGTGGTTTCTCCCCCTGGAAAGACTCACCAGATACCCCCCTCCCGGCTCCTGTGGTATAATCTGCTCTGATATATTTCACTGCGTTGCCCAGCTTCCGGTCTCTTTGTTCCTGGACCCGGACCTGTTTGGGCGGCCGGTGGAGTGTACCCGCTTCGGAGGGCGGTAAGAGAGCTGTCAGCAGGGAGGGAAGAGTTTTGCCCACAGCGCTTTAGCTGTGAGCGGCTCTCTCCCTGCTGAGGCACAGGTGATATGGCCGGCGGGCGGTGTTTTCAGGGAAATACCCGCTCGCCTGTCTGCCTGTGCTCGCAGGCTGACACAAATGCCCCCATCAGTGGGGAACGAAGCGTCCGACTCACAACGCTGTTAGTTGTGAGGGGCTTCCTCCCTGCTGAGGCACAGGTGACATGGCCGGCGAGCGGTGTTTTCAGGGAATACCCGCTCGCCGGTCTGCCTGTGCTCGCAGGCTGACACAAATCCCCCCATCAGCAGGGAAGGAAGCGTCCGACTCACAACGCTGTTAGTTGTGAGCGGCTTCCTCCCTGCTGAAGCACAGGTGACATGGCCGGCGAGCGGTGTTTTCAGGGAAAATACCCGCTCGCCAGTCTGCCTGTGCTCGCAGGCTGACAAAAATCCCCTCATCAGCAGGGAAGGAAGCGTCTGTCTCACAACGCTGTTAGTTGTGAGCGGCTTCCTCCCTGCTGAGGCTCCAGCTGGGTGTGCGGGCGAGCGGCGTTCTGAGTGAACTACCCACCCGCCGGTCAGCTGGAGCCCGTCCCTCAGTTTGCAAAGAGCGCGAAAGCGCTCTTTGCTTAAGGCACCGCCCACCCGCCGCCCTGCCTCTGCCAGCGGTGGGGCGAGTGCAGACTGTGAGCCGGCGCGGTCCCTGATGCAGCGCAGGTGGAAGCGCTGCAGTAGGGACCCGCCGGCTTTGTGTGAATAAAAAACCCCGTGCCCCTGATCCCTCCACTGCCCTGTCACCGCTGCCCTGTCATAAATAAATAAATTATACATACAAAATAAATAAATTACAGCCTCTGATGCAACTCGGATTGGAGGTGCTGCATTGATGTATGTGCTGACTGCTGAAGTCAGCAGAATCCACATCCCTTATTGGTATCCCCAGAGAAGTATTAAAAAAAAAATAAAAATTAAATTATAAAAATAAATAAATAAATTATAAATAAAGAATAAATAAATTAAATAAATAAATTATAAATAAAATAATTAAATTAATTAAATTAAATAAATAAATTATAAATTAAAAAAAAAAAAAAAAAAAAAAAAGCTCCCTTACATTAGTGCCAGCTTTTTTCTTCAGAATTAACCCTTGGTGCTGTCCCGCGGCGGGATTGATGAGCATCTGAGGTACATTGGACAGCGGAGTGCTGTGGGAATTGGGCAGGAACATCTGGAGTCCGGCCGCCCCCCTTTTATTCTGCACAATCTGGCAAGCACCATTACGTGGGATTGCGGGGTGGAATAAGCGCCCTGGGGGGGGGGTCACGTGATGTCACCAGGCAGCAGGTTTTCCGCCCTATTCAACATTCTGTATTTAAGCTATCATGACCGGCACTATAGGTGTACTGAGGAAATCATACACCCGCCTTAATAGGCGCTATAGTAGCTGCCATTACTACCTCTTGTGGTCGGCATTCCGCAGTCGGTTTGCTTTTACTGTAAAGAACCCTTCTCATTTAGCTGCGGTAGGAGGAAGTAATGTTCCAGTCCTGTATGGTGACCACACACGATTTATGCATAAAAATGAGATCTCCTCCTCCATTCCTTGCCATAATCTAGTTGTCTCCTTGAACCGACTAATCTCAGAATGTTTACCCACCGCCTTTTGATAATAAAAAAAAAAAAAAAAAAAGTTGAGCAGAACTGGATCCCAGATTTTAGATGTGGCCTGTCAAGTGATTTATAGGTGGGTTACATTATGTTGGGTGCACAGGATATCACCTCTCCTTGGTATACATTCTAACTTAGTGCTGTAGTTAACAAGGCGTAAGCTATGTTCGTCATTGATAACTTTATGGTAATAGCAAAGCGTATTTCTGTGCATTTTCGTGTTTGTTGGAGTTTCAGTTCAACAGACGGAAATGAACATGTGAGATGCGAAAATTGTCAATTTTATGCAAGTGCATAATTATGCCCGCTAATATTTCCTGAGCAATTATGTCCACATAAAAAGCCTCAAAAAAAAAAAAAAAAATATACACAATTTTAGTTTAGGTCTCAGGTGTGTACAACTGACCAGTGTTTTCCCATGTGTTAGTAGACAACAATCATTCTAATACTAGATTATAGAGGGTGTCAAGCAGCTTCATTATTTGAAGCACCTATTATGACATTTAAAAAAAAAAATTATGGAAAAGCCCCTCCTTTTGGGTTTGACTTTGTTTTGGAAGGTTTTGCCGCATGGAAATAGCGTTTATCGGCTATTACCCATCGTATGGAGGTTTATCTTTCAGCCCCTGCGGTTCCTTAGGTGTGAACTTCAACTTTGCGGTTAAGGTCATTTCTATTGCTGTCATTGTTTCCAAGGCGCCTTTCATAGGCTTTCCAGTGAAGGACTAAGCGGCAGGGCCACGTTACCCGGTATCGGTACATTGGTCCAACCCTAGGTGCGGTAAGTTTAAATTTTATTTTCCGCTACATGGAATCAGGCACCTGAAAAGGAGGAACTGATTGGCAGCTGAATTTTCTTTAAGCTTCAACGGCTACATTCGCTTCAAGAGCAGTAACGGTTGAATCGATAGGGGGTGTATTTAACAGCAGCAGGTATGGCTGTTTGGGTTTGTTTTCAACACAACGTTAAAAAAAACAAAAAAAAACTGTCTAACCACCTGTTTACAACTTTCCTTTTCAGTAGAGGGCTGTTTAGGCTTTTCGGTTTTTAGAATGCGCATAAGTTAACGAAAGGTTAAAGTCATACCAGGTATCCAGTTGCCGTGATAGTATGGTTTACTCCCTATTGATTTTCCAATTCCAGGTATCCTCCTTAACTCCGTCCGCTGGCAGGTCCAAAGGGTTTTGATTCTTTAAATTCGTAATGGTACTCCCATCGAAAGGAGGCCGAGGACCCGGCCTTTCGTTAAAACACAGACATGATGGGCTTATAGTAGGGTATGCAGCGAGTGGGGTTTACCAGGGGGGTGAAAAGCATGATGATTTTCAAGGGATCCCTTGCTAGTGTATAACCGGCAGTATTTGGTGATTCTACTTCACTAACGGGTACCATTTTTTCCTGTTATGAGCAAACTGGTATGGGTTTTTTTGCCCTGAAATTTTTTCAGTTGGGGAACTGGACCTGCGTGACCAAGGCCTAGTGGGACCCACGGTATGAAATGGGTAGTGGTTTAGCGGCAGGTGGGTGGATGTCAGGAGGTCTAATACTCCTGGCCGTTTGTTGATCTTATAAGGTATCGGGCCGGGTGGTTACGTCCATTGTGGTCTTGATCTTAAAGCTTAGTCACACAGGTTGAAGAAAGGCCTAGGTCTATCTAGCCAAGCCTGTCTTTCCTCACAGTTTTGGGATCTTTTTCCCCACCTCTGGTTGGTATGCCTAAGGTGTTAGTGATAGCCCTCAGATGAACAGGGATGACGGGGAGCAATTTTTAACCATGAAGATTTTTTCCCATATTTGGCGGGCAATTTTATGGCGGTGAATTGGTGATGTTTGTTATTGTGGGTGCGATAGTTGCAGTACCTGGGTTGTAAACACCCCCCCCCCAGAACTGGGGTGTTGCTGAAGCTTTGGGGCAAGTGTGTATGAGCGTGGTTCCAATGGGATGGGTTTGGCAACGCAAATGCATTTTGAGGAACGTCCGTACTGAGTTTGTTTTATAAACCGTCACTAGTAGAAGGGCAGGAGGCTACTGACTGTCATATAGTTTAGCGTAACATTACATACGTTTCAGATTTGTGTATTATAAAAAAAACAAAAAACAAAACGCGAGTTCTTGCCAAATCAACCCCAAGGGAAAGGGGGTCTGCTGTTTAAGAGAATTTTGATGGTTTCGAGAGTTTTTTCCTTTCTGACAATGTTTTCCTTTTCAGATGTAAGTCGGCCTCGGTTTCAAGCTTAGGTCATGCCCATACTTTTCGGGCAGCGAGAAAAGGTGATCCTCGCTCTGGCGATTGGTCCGTGTTTTCTATTGGCCCAGATGTGCTTGGAGAAGTTGCCGGGAGCTGGTTGAGCTGAGTGTGCTACCTGAGGTGTCAGGATTGTGGAGCCGCCCTCCACAGTTGACTTGGCGACACAAGTAGATGTCACAGATTTGGTCTCCTGCAACCTAGCTGCGCTTCGCCTCATACCCTCATCCGATCAGAGATGGTACAACTTTTCCTGCTATTTTCCTAATTTAAGATGGGCAAGGCAGAGGTGATTTTCAGCTCATATTGGAACGTATCCAAGGAAGGATGTGTTACGGGGCTGTCCTTGGTGCACGGGCAACCAGTGCCTACCTAAGCTGATCGTGTAAAATATATATATATATATATATATATATAAAAAAATAAATTGGTGTGGTACCGCCAGCTGGAGGTTATTAACTTTGCTGTCCTTATGAGGGAGCGGGTGCATTTTCCATGATGCGGTTTTCGGATGGATTAATGGTGGGAATGTGTGAGGAGATGGCTCAGGTATTGTGGTTTTTGGGGGGGTCGCAGCTTGCTAGCGCTGTGCTGCTCCTTGGCGGAAGGGGTAGGAAAAGTGGAGGTGAAATACCCGCACCGGACGGCCGGTGGCGGAAAATTTCCCAAAACCCCATTGTGTTGGCTGGTAATGCCTAATTTGAAAGCTGCGACCATAATTTATGCCAAAGTAAAAGATGAGAGTGCTTTTTCCCTATGCCTCTCCATAAGTGAAAAATAAAAGTCATTTAATTTATAAAGAACTGTGTGGTGTCTTTCTAGGGGGGAAAAGGTGGTGTTTGGGTCCTGGCAGTCTGAGGGGCACTGCAGCCAAAATTTGAGATGCTGCCACCTGACTGCGGGCCCCCTATGCTAATTTTAGGTGGTTTCTCCCCCTGGAAAGACTCACCAGATACCCCCCTCCCGGCTCCTGTGGTATGATCTGCTCTGATATAAGTCACTGCGTTGCCCAGCTTCCGGTCTCTTTGTTCCTGGACCCGGACCTGTTTCCCACCCTCCCTCCCTTTTGTTTTATGAGTTTTGTGGAGTGTCTCTGTGTTAAGTCGCAGCAGCGGAAGGGGTAGGAAAAGTGGTGGTGAAATACCCGCACCGGACGGCCGGTGGCGGAAAATTTCCCAAAACCCCATGGTGTTGGCTGGTAATGCCTAATTTGAAAGCTGCGACCATAATTTATGCCAAAGTAAAAGATGAGAGTGTTTTTTCCCTATGCCTCTCCATAAGTGAAAAATAAAAGTCATTTAATTTATAAAGAACTGTGTGGTGTCTTTCTAGGGGGGAAAAGGTGGTGTTTGGGTCCTGGCAGTCAAAGAATAGATCATTACTAAGTTAACTGACGGTGTAGGGAATTTCCACCCAACTGCACCATAACGGCTCCCCATAGTGTAAACATATTGTGAAAGTATAAGGTTCCTGTTTAATAATACATTGTGACTATAAGAAGGATGACTGGCCATCCCTTGTACGAAAGACAAGGAACGGGATATTGTTGACAGGTTTTGTTTATGATAGCATTAAATGACTAAGTATTTGATCGGTCGAGTGGAACTGTGAAATGTGCCAACTGGCATTTGACTTCTATTGCTCAGAAACTTTATATTTCTTTCTTCTACCCATTCCCCTTCCATTCTCTTCACCCACCTAATAAAAATCTATTGTGGTTACCCCTGTACTGTCTTTACTGTGTGTTGCATTCCGGGCTTTAAGTTTACTCGTGGAACTGACAAAAACTTCAGGTCAAGTCTGTGAGTCTGATTGCCAGGGTTGTTATTTCTTATTCCATCCCATATTTCCCTCCCAAAATTATATAAGTCCTAAGTACCTTAAAATAATAACAATGAAAAACTAAAACTGTTCCTGCAAATGATAAGCTCTCATACAGTTACACTTACAGAAAACATAAAAAAAATTGTTGTTATAACTCTCCTAATCTGGTGACGTAAAACAAAATAGATTCCATCCTTAAAGGGAATCTGACAGCTTCCCTATGCTCCCTTCCAAACTGTCAGCATGTGTTAATTCCTTTGTTAATCCTCTGCGTAACAAGCACTTTGCATACCGTCTTAAGCCCTCTTCACACGTCCGTGAAAAACCACGCATGTTTTTCATGGAGTCAGAGGTGTGTTTTGGCCTCCGTGAGCCGTGTTTATGGGCTACGTGTGTTCTCCATGTGTTATCCGTGAAAACACACGGAGAACGGGAACTTTCTGCTCACCTGTCCCTGGCATCGCTTTCCGTGGTGCTGATCTTCGGTCTCCGGTCCTGCCGACTCCCGCTGCTGCTGCTTCCGGCCGCAGTGAAGTGAATATTCAATGAGCATAATGAGCGGCGGTCGGCAGCAAGTGACAGCAGCGGCAGAGACAGGAGGGCTGGAGAAGGTGAGTAAAGTTTTTTTTTTTCCCTCTAACGCGTGTGTTTTTTCTGGCGCGTGTCACATGGAACACCTCCGTGTGGTCCGTTTGCTATCTGTGTGACACCCGTGATGCCGGAGAAAAACGGACATGCTTCCGTTTTTAACGCACCAACAAACATATCACGCTCACGGACACACGCACCGTATGGAAAAACGAATGTGTAACTCAATACATTGAGTAACATTGAAGTACGTGTGCCCGTGTCTCCGGTACGTGCAAGAACGGACCTAACAAGTACCGGAGGCACGTGCGTGTGAAGGGAGCCTTAGGGGAAGTATTGGCATCTTTGAAATTGATCCAGAAAATGAAGTATTTCTCCCAGAAATTTATTTCAATTACAAATGCTTTGTTAAACACATTTTTATTTCCTGTGTGTGTGTGTATTAGAACAACATAAAAAAAAAAGAGAAAAAAAAGGTAAATTGGACATAATTTCATATAAAACTCCTAAAATGGGCAGCAAAATCTGTTGGCACCATTACAAAATTGTGGGTAAACAACTTTGTTACAAGCATGTGATGCTCGTTCACACTCACCTGTGGCAAGTAACAGGGGCGGGCAGTATGACAATCACACCTGAAACCATGTAAAAAGTGGAGAAGTTGACTCAATTTTTGCATTGTGTGTCTGTGTGTCACACTAAGCAAGGAAAACAGAAAAAAGTAAAAAAGTAAGAGAAGTGTCTAGAAACTTGAGAACAAAAGTTGTTGAAAAATCTCAAGATTTCAAGTTTATCTGCAGAGATCTTGATGTTCCTTTGTCCAGAGTGAGCAACATAATAAAGATGTTTACAACTCATGGGACTCTAGCTAATTTCCCTAGATGTGGGTGGTAGAGAAAAATTGATGAAAGGTTGCAACGTAGGAAAGACGGATGGTGGATAAGCAGCCCCAAACAAGTTCCAAAGAAATTCATCAGTGTCAGTGCAAACTATCTATGCACATCTGAATGAAATGAAATGCTATGGAGGAGACTCAAGAGGATGCCACTGCTGACACAGGGATATAAGAAAGCTTGACTGCATTTTGCCAAAATGTAAACGAAGCCGTAATCCTTATGGGAAAGCATTTTGTGCATAGATGAGAACAAGATAAAGCTTTTTAGTAAAGCACATCATTCTACTGTTTGCCAAAAATGGAATGAGGCCTACAAAGAAAAAAGCACAATACCTACAGCCAAATATGGTGGAGGTTCAAAGATGTTTTGGGGTTGTTTTGCTGAATCTAGCACTGGGTGCCTTGATTCTGTGCAAGGCATCATTAAATCTGAAGATTACCAAAGGAATTTGGGTTGCAATGTAGTGTAATGTCAGAAAGCTGATTTTGTGTTATTAGGTCATGGGTCTTCCAGCAGGATAATGACCCCAAACATACTTCAAGAAGCCACCAGAAATGGATGGAAACAAATTGCAGAAAAGTTCTGAAGTGACAGCAATGGGTCCAGATCTAAATCCCACTGAACAACTCTGGGAGAAATCAACATTCAAAAATGAGAGACCTGGAGCAGTTTGCAAAAGAAGAGTCCATAATTCCAGTTGTCAGGTGTAAGAAGCTTGTTGATGGTTATAGGAAGCGATTGATTGCAGTTATTTATTCCAAAGGCTGTGCAACCAAATATTAAATTGAGGGTGTCAACAATTTTGTCCTGCTCATTTTTAGAGTTTTGTGTGAAATTTTGTCCAATTTGACTTTTTTTCTGTTTTTTTTTTTTGTGTTGTTCCAAAACAAACAAAGGACATAAACATGTGTAATTGCAATCATTTTCTGGGCGAAATACTTCTATTTTCTTGAACAATGTCAAGGGTGCCAACACTTTCGGCCATGACTGTATGTGATTACAGTACATGACAAAAACAAGTGTCAAACACCCCGCCCGAAGTGATCCACACACGCAGACTCTTTCTGGTGTAAGAGTGCGGAGCCTCCATGGATCGGCGTTCGTACCCTCCTATGCCGTCGTCATATTATTGTTGGTGAACATATCGTAGGAGAGTGTGTCAGTATCATGAGATTATTTAGATAGATATTTGGCTCTAGTTCTAGAGTAAAACAACTAAGGTATCGGCTCTGAAAAAACCCCAACACACATAAAAGAACCAAAATACAACAAATGACATTTCTCTCAAATGGAGAGAACCAGGGCTAAGTAATGATCGTAACCCACATAGTAAGTGTTACGAACACCCCTTCCCTATGTTTAGCAAAAATTACAGAGGGTGCTTGCCGCTGAGTAGTCCTTTCAGGGCATAATAAACCTAACTACCAGTAACTCTATAACTGTAACCCATTCTTTAGGAACAGGGAGGTTCAGGAAGTGTTCTTGTGCCGAGCTTTTTTATTAGGGTCAATTCAGGAAAATGCCGTGGCTTAGGAGTCGAAGAAGTAAGTGTTCCCATTTTCAGCAACTCTTAGTTTGGCGGGTTATGTCATGGAATATGGAGTTTTCAAATCCCTCAGCCGCTACACGTTAGCCTAGCCGAGAAATGCTTCCATCTATTCAGAGTTCATTACGATTAGTGATGAGGGAGCAATAAAATGCTAGACTGCGCGGTACTCTAACTGAGCAGGTCGGATGCTCGGACGTGCTCAACTCGAGTTCCGAGCATAATGTAAGTCAGTGGGAAACTAAAGAATTTTTCCGTAAGCCAGAACATTTTTCTCTGTTCACTCTCTCTCTGTGGCTGCAGCAGCAGTACCTCTCGTCTCTTCTCTGGGTTCTGGGCCAGACCTCTCCCGTCGCTGTTCAGTGAAGAGGGAGACTGTACTATGCGGGCATACCTCTCCAGTCTAGCTGCAACTTCAAGCACCCTGCTGCTCATGTTGAATGAAGTCCCTTTGCGGTTTTACGGATCTTTGTCTCCCCTTTTGCTGCAAGTCATGTTGGTTAAAGACTCCACTGGTAAAGCTTCTGTATCTGTGGAGGTTTGGTGGCGTAACAAGTGCCCTCAGAAGGTCCAGGTAGGAATAGTTCAGGATCTATAAGGATTTCAGTAAAAAAATTAAAACAAAGCAATGATGGAACAGAGAGCCACCAGCTCCTTCCTCATTCATTCTCCTTGAGCATCTGAGCTCTGCTGTCTCAGCACAGTGGGTGCGATGACATCACTACACCCTTGCTCTGCAGAGCTGTGCAGAGCTGCCAATCACAGGCTGCACAGACCAGGGGCCATTATCCTGTTTGGAGGGCTATGTAGGTGACATTATACGATTTGGAGGGCTATAGGTCTATAGGGGCCCAACATACTATTTGGAGGGCTTTGTGGGAATTATACTGTTTGGAAGGCTTTGAGGGGCCTGTTATACTATTTATAGGGATATATCGGGACCATTATAACCTTTGCAGTGCTATATGGAGGACCATTATACTATTTGGAGGTCTTTATGGGGCCCATTATGCTAATGGAGGGCAATGTGGAGACCAATTATACTATTTGGAGGGCTATGTGGGTGGCCATTATACTGTTTGCAGGGCTATGTGGGGGGCCATTATACTGGTAGAAAGGCTGATAGGGGGGACATTATACTGTTTGGGGTCTTTGTCAGACCCATTATACTATTACGAGGCCTATGTGGGAGCCAATTATACTATTTGAACTGTTATGTGTGGGCCATGATACTGTTTGCAGGACTATATGGGAGTCATTAAACTATTTGGAGGCTATACGGACCATGATACAGTGCGGAAAACTGTGTAGGGTCTGTCATACTGTGTGGAGGGTTGTGTGGGGGCTAGGATCATCATACTGTATGAAGGATTGTGTAGGGCCCGTCACACTGTGTGGGGGCCATTACACTGTATGGAGGGCCATTATACTATATGGAGGGTTGTGTGCGGGCCATCATATTGTGTCCAGGGCTGAGTTGGGGTCACTGTGTAGGCATCATACTGTGTTGAGGTTACCATACTTTGCAGCTACTGTAACGTCATCATACTGTGTGTGTGGAGTGTACTGTGAAAATACACTAAGGATCTTCAATAGTTGGAAAATAACTTTGTAAGGGCTGCTAAGTTGTGAAATATGCTCTTCCGTGACCCAGGCAAATATTTTTTTTTGGGGGGGGGGGAATTCTGCTATGGGGCCCCATGATTTCTCTGTATGCTCCTTTGTAAGACATTTCTGTTGTAATCTACACCACTTTTCATCGTGCAAATTATCATGCCTTGCTATGCCACTTTTGGTGAAGTTCTGCCCACTTTACAAAATGTTCTATATATTGAGCACCTAGGAGAAGATATAAGAAGAGATCAACTGTTTTTAATAGCAAATTAATAAATTACAAAACTTAGAAGCTGGATTCATAATGGTGTTTTGCCCTATGTTCAGTGGCTTAAGTCTGGAACCCAATAAAACGTGATTTGTGCCGACTAGGCCATTGACTATAGTGATGCAAAGAGTCACAGTGTGCTCTGTCATGCATCATTTTCGAGGCTCCAGATGTAAGCCCCGAAAGGGCCTAAGGCTATGTGAACCCAACCTTACAAGACCACTACAAACTTAAAGACCCTAAACTCCCTCCACGGTGGTCAGTTCAGAAATGAATTCTATAACTGGCATCAGGTGATGGAACACATGACTATTTAAAAGTAAGTGGAGTAGTCACAAATCGGCTGCAGCTGAGATTGGAGTTACAGGAAACTACCAGCAAGGACAAAGCCCTTAACCTTTTGCTGCAAAAACAGAAATCAAATACATTTAAAACCTACAGTTTCACAAGGCAGTGTGAACCTCAGATCCCAGTTGTGTCAAAGGTCTCCCAAGGATGGGAGACACTCGTGACATCTGGTCTAAATTTTATTTTTTTAAGACCTTCATTTGGGGTGTACTCATTTTTGCAACATGTCATGAATTAAATTAAGAAAATTAATTTTTGGGGAGTTTTACTCATTTATGCTGAGCACTGTATAGAATCATAAAAAATAAGGTTGCAACAAATTTGAAATTGAATAAATATACAAAAATGACTAATGAATCCCTATATACAAATATACAGTGTGTCCACCCATATCCTGTCCACCGCCATTAACTTGAGAACGGCGGCAGTTATAGGCATAGAAGTGGTGTCTAGGTATAGTAAGGCCATATAGGCCATACGCTACGCAATAAAACCACCTATAGCACCACCTGGTGGAAAACGTTAGCATTTTTTATCTCGAAAACGGAACGAGATAGAGAAAAAAAGTGAATGACACAGTTATAGGGCATCATTAATTCAATACGAATCGACACCTTGCATACAGAAATGCTATGATTAGAACATGTAAAACTCACAAGGCTGCGGACGTGAAGCGATACCTCATGGAGACCTTCCTACAAGTCATTGGGTATGGTGGCTGCGTGGAGTGGCCTCCACGCTCACCTGACCTGACCCCATTGGACTTCTTTCTGTGAGGTCACATCAAACAGCAGGTATATGTGACCCCTCCACCAACATTGCAGGACCTACGACGACATATCACAGATGCTTGTGCAAACGTGTCACCTACCATAATGCACACTGTGCAGCAAGATACAGTATTCTGTCCAAAGTCCAGATGTGCATTGCAGCTGATGGTGGCCACTTTGAGCATCAAAGTTAAATGAGTGCTGTATGCATGACCAGCATTCAATGTTTTTTGGGGGGGGGGGCAGGAGTTTCATATCAGAGCATTTCTGTATGCAAGGTGTCGATTTGTATTGAATTGATGTTGCCCTACAATTTTTTCGTTCACTTTTTTTCTCTATCTTGTTCCATTTTTGAGATAAAAAATGCTAACTCCGTTGCATTCCACCAGGTGGCGCTATATGGGGTTTAATTGCGTAGCGCATGGCTACTTTACCATACCTAGAGACCGCTTCTATGCCTATAGCTGCCGCCGTTCTCAAGTTAATGGCAGTGGACAGGATATGGGTGGACACACTGTATATAAAGTGCTATTGATGAGCTGATCAATCCACAAAGGATCGAGTTTGAGTCGAATTTCCTCAAATATGCAGTTCAACACGAATTAGAAAACTTGAGTTTCCATTCTCTTTCTTAGGGCACGGTTCCCCTTGCGTTTTGCACTGACAAGTGCAGTCCGATAAAACATCGGATTGCTCTCACTCTAGTGCAAAACTATGGGGCTGTGTCCATCTGCAATTGATTTCTCATGCCATAGCGGCATGCAGAATGAATCGCAGCATGCAGAGTTTGGCAGTGAGTCTTGGCTCACGCACCCCCATACAAGTCTATGGGAGCATGTGAAACATCGCACTGCACTCGCATGTAATCCGAGCACAGTGCGATATACGCAGAAACAGACTGGGGAGGAGATGGGGATAAAGTGCTCCCTGCCTCTTTTCTGCAGCTTTGATCCGATCACAACATTGCATCACAGACGCTTGACCCTTGGCTGACTTTGCAGCAGAGGGTCACTAGTGTGGCGCTCCTGTGGCTCCAGTCGCCACAGAGTATATTGCACCTCAGTTAAGGTGCAGTATTCACCTCGGGTAAGGAGGGGGTTAATCACCGGTTTTCCACATTCACACTTTACATACAGCTTAGGAGCCTTTTCACTGGGGAGTTGGATTAGGGTAGGCAGGGGGTTGGCCATCACAAAGCATGGGAATTTCCCTGTCACTAGAACAACAAACTGGGGGGCAGGTTCCACTTGGGGTAGAAGTAGGAGCAACTCACACAATCTTCAGTCAGTCTACCTAGGACATCAGTTCTGGGACATGACACCACCATCTTCTCCTCATCTTTCTCTTACACGGGGCCTAGGCTTGGAGCAGAATGCTCAGCCTTGGTTCCTCACTGCTGGAGGGGCAACTCTTAATATAACCTTTTCCAAACACCGGTGGCTTCTTCCAACTTATTTGAGGTCGACGGGGCCCATCACAGCAGTGATCGTTGACCAGTTCTACTGCGGCAGTGACCGGGTTAAAGAACTGTGGGTAAAGACACCTGGAACCACAGCCGCTGACTCGGACTCTTATTACCGGCGCCGGCGCCCCACGCCTCGGCGCCAACGGCCAAGGCCACTACCACTACTCCCCTCATCATCCTCCCCGGGGCCCGCTCCACCTGTGGGGAGCAATACCATCTCGGCTGCTATTTCCATCTGCCACGGAGGACAGCGACAGCAGCAGCGGCTAATTCCTTGGCCGCGTACTGCAGGTGGCGTCACGACAAACATCCACCTCTAAATTCCCCTTCTATTGGTGTACACCTCGGGGCACGAAACCGGGCAGGCCACTGCGACATCCCAGACCTCTGCACCGGCCCGGTGACAAGTAAACAGGTACGAGACACGACCTGGACCCCCTGCATGCTACATTAGCATATCACTTCCAATGCTCTCACATCGGAAGCTATGCGCAAGTGGAACCGAACCCTTATGAAGACTAGCGCAAATTATTTGCAGCAAAATGAACTTTTGGAAAAAATGAGGCGAAGTTGGAAATTTAAATTTTCTAATGATGTGCTCATCACTATAACGTGAATAGGAGACATGAGGCACTATACCAATAATAAGTATAAGGGTACGCTCACACAAGCGTGAAAATCAGACGAGTGAAAATCGAGAAAATCTCGCATTGCACTCGGACCTATGTTAGTCAATGAGGGAGAGCAGTTAGTCAGCTTTTCTCGCATCCAGATTCTGGATGCGAGAAAAGCGGCAGCATGCTGCGATTTTCTGCTACAGCCGTATCCCTCGCACCCATTCACTTGAATGGGTGCGAGAGATACATCGGACTGCACTCGGATGTTATCCTAGTGCAGTGCGATATACACACAGGCTGACAATGGAGGAGATGGGGGGGATTAACCCCTCCCTCTCCTCCGCAGCGCCCGTCCTCAGCTTCACAGCTGTGACCTGATTGCAGGATCGGATCACAGTCGCATGACACTCGGCTCAAGCTCGCAGCAGAGCCTGAGCCGGGAGTCATTAGCATATCGCATCTGATGCCATACGCTCGTCTGAGTCCAGCCTTAAGGCCTCATTCAGACATCCATGTGACACGTACATGTAATATTCGTTTTTTGTTTTTTTGCAAGGATTCACCAAGTTTCCATTATTATCTATGGTGTTATTCACATGCCCGTATTTTTTCACGGAATGTGTGTCGGTGCAAAACTCACTGAGACATGTCTAGTTTTTTTTCTGGTATCATGGATGACTAGGAACAACACAAGTCTATGGGTCCGTGAAAAACATGTACATCTGTGTGCTGTCCGTATTTAACATTGCAAAGAATAGGAGAACATTAGTAATTTATTTATTTACCAAGCCCTGAAAAAGATTGATGATACACGGATGGCACACTGATCCAAAACACTGATGCTACCAGTACCATTTTTTTCATGCATGTGTTTAAATACGGATATGTGAATAAGGCCCAATAGAGATTATCAGTGGGAAGGCAAAAAGCACCACACGTATCAGCACCAACATTCCGGGGCTATGTAGCGTTTTTTATAGTAATTGTATTGTCATCTTGTTTATAGATAAACACCAATATTTGGATTTATTTTTAATGTTTTTAATGGTTTTGCTATGGTTTTGTAATTTGTAAATGTGTTCTAAAATAAAGTTGATTTTTTTTATTATTTCCATAAATTTCATGTACACTTTACTGCAATAATTAATTTGTGTGGAATTCAGCCCAAATTTCATGCTTTGTATGGGTCTCATTCATGTTTTTCACATACGAGTTCTATCCGTGTTTTTCATGTATAGAGGTCATACCTAGCACAGGTAATAGGGCTGCTCACATGCCCGATTGTTTCGAGGGAACCAAGTGGTCCATGCCGAATCACAAACACACATCCAATATAAATTTGAGTGTTGGATCAAAATTGGCAAAGTAAGGCGGGCTTTGCACACTACGATATCGCAGGTGCGATGTCGGTGGGGTCAAATTGAAAATGACGCACTTCCGGCATCGCATGCGACATCGTAGTGTGTAAAGGATCGATGATACGATTAACGAGCGCAAAAGCGTCGTAATCGTATCATCGGTGCAGCGTCGGCGTAATCCATAATTACGCTGACGCGACAGTCCGATGTAGTTCCTCGTTCCTGCGACAGCACACATTGCTGTGTGTGAAGACGCAGGAGCGAGGAACATCTCCTACCGGCGTCACTGTGGCTTCCGTAGGATATGCGGAAGGAAGGAGGTGGGCGGGATGTTTACATCCCACTCATCTCCGCCCCTCCGCTCCGATTGGCCGCCTGCCGTGTGATGTCGCAGTGACGCCGCACGACCCGCCCCCTTAACAAGGAGGCGGGTCGCCGGCCAGAGCGACGGTCGCAGGGCAGGTGAGTCCATGTGAAGCTGCCGTAGCGATAATGTTCGCTACGGCAGCTATCACAAGGATATCGCCGCTGCGAGGGGTGCGGGTATTATCGCGCTCGGCATCGCAGCATCGGCCTGCGATGTCGCAGCGTGCAAAGTACCCCTTAGTCTATGGGTCTGTGAAAAAAGTGGACAGCACTCAGATGCCATCTAAGTGATGTGCATTTTCCATGATCTACTAGATAGGAGAAAGTAAAGAATCTTTTTTCTTTCATCTCAGTAAAGCTGACCAAACTCTGAGGACATTCTGCTCACACTTGGATAAAGTCTGATCAAAGACTTGGTCTTTTTTTCTTCTACGTGAACAAAAACGGAGCCCTAATGAAAAGGGTCAAATTTGAGAGAAATCTGAAACAAAATCAGCATGTAATAAATGTGGGTTTTCCTGCAGATATTGGATAAGTTAAGAAAAATAGAAAAAATCTGCACCAAATGTGCAACTTGTTAACTTACTACGTGTACACGTTGAGTACCGTATTTTTCAGACTGTAAGACGGACCCCAAATTTAGCGGAGGAAAATAGGAAAAAAAGCAACCTATTTTTAAGGTTGAAATCTTGAAGTCTTATGGTCCATCTTATAGACTAAATGAGGCCTACGGGGGGGGGGGGGATGAGGGGTGACAGTAAAACTGGCCCTAAAGCTGGGGCCCCTGTGCTCACCCTAACCATGGAGGTACCCTTGATGGCAGGGAGGTCCAGGTCACCACCCTAGGCCCTATCTTTGTCCCTGACCCCCCCTTCACAACCCACCACCCAGGGGGAGTGGGCTAGGACAGGGGTCAACACCCCACCAACAAATATGGACAGACAGGGGCAACAACAAAAACTACTCGTACAGATGGCAACCACACATAAAGAAGTCACAAAAGGTGCACGAGGGGAGAGAACATAAAAGGGGGGAATAAACAGACTACTGGGGAACTTCCAAATCAGAACAAACACACCTGAGAATGCTGCAGCAAACTCCAATGCTGCAGGTAACAGAAAAACTGAGAGAGAAAATAACATCTCCTTCCACCTCCTGGTTCAGCTTGCTAATGATAGAATATCACCGGCACCCTCTGGTGGATGTAGAGGGTATTTATAGAACCTAGGAGAGGTCCCCACTGGAAACACCTGACCAGGAGTCAGGAGCTGCTGGAATTAACCCTCTCCTCCCCAAAGGAAAGTTAATTCATTTAATCTGCAGCATCCCACAAGACAAAATGAGGCTCTGACCCAAAACATGTGACTAAACTCCACAACAGGGGAAAGTCCGTGATACCCTCCAACAGACGCAATTGTCTTCAGAAAAATGGCACTGGAGGTGGTGCATGTGCAGATTTAGATCTCAATCTGCGCATGCGCTGCCATTTTCCTGAAGTCCATTGCGTCCGTCGCCAGGAGATCAATGGCACTTGCCTTGTGCCTCCAGTACATCCCTCCTCTCAGCCCAGGGCCCGCACTCTTGTGGCCACTAGCTTACTGTGACCCCGCTCCACCACCCCTGGAGTAAGATATATTTGACTTATAAGATGCACCCCCATTCCCCTCCCCCATTTTGGGGGGGAGTGTGTCTTATAATTCGAAAAATATGGTATTTAGTGAGTTTTTTACCTCAGTATTTGTAGCCAAAACCAGGAGTGGGACAATCAGAGGAAACGTATAATAGAAACACGGGCACCACTGCTGTATTTATTACCCGCTCCTTGTTTTGGCTATAAAAACTGAGGTAAAAAACTGAGGTAAAAAAGGCGCCAAATACTCAACGTGTGTACATGGCCTAAGGAGATTTCTTTTCATAGTCTCAGGACCTGGTGTAGCTCACATTGCAGACCCTACCCGACCTCGTTAATGCCAGGCATGCCTTCCTGCTCTCCAGGTGCAGTATGGAGTCAGCAGTGATCACAAAGCGGCTTCCTCTGTCTCCGCCAGACAGACACCTGCTCCTCGTACTTTTCTAAAGATATAACAGTTTTCAACAAGAGCAAAAATTGAGAAAGCCCCCTAACAGCTGGCACTGGTAACTCTCCACTCCTTTATAGATCTCGGCCACCTGGACATTTGCTGACATAAGACTGTGTTAGGAAAAAAAGACATGGCAAGGTTTTAGGTTTCACTACAAATATAAATAGCTGGGTTTCTTGCACCTGAATGTTACTGAACCACGTCATAAGGAATAGTGATTTATTTCAGATAGCTACTTCAGTCATACTTGGCGCCATTCATGTTAAGGATTTCACAGTCTCCTACGTCAATGGAGACAAAGGAACTCGGAATATTTCTGCAGTAGTGATGATAAAAATGTACCAATATGAAAAGCTAATCATCTGATGTGATTATAATTAGAAGAAACTGACAAGCTTTCTTCACTTAATTAGAAAAAAAAAGCTTTACGTTAAAAAAAAAAATCAAACAAAAATGTGGCATCATTTATGGATTCTTAAAGTTGAAAACAGTATTAAGACTTTTATATAGGTCTTGTTTTATTGTTTGCATTTTGTCTTTTTGGAACTTTTTAGAAGTTTGCTCGCAGCCTTCCGTAAATTGAATCCTTAAATTCTCAGAACGCAAGAAGGAAAAGTGGGGAAATTGCTGGCATATCCATATGACAATAGCAATTCTATTTTATTAGATTTCCTTTTTAAACAGGTAGATCCACATGACAAACATAAAGTTGATGTGTGGCGCCCCTGAGGCTTCAGTCGCCACAGGGTATCGCATCTGATTTTAGGGCTCTTGTCCACTTGCGTACCGCTTCCGATGCGACAGCAGCGGAAGTGATATGCTAATGACCCTCTGCTGCGGGTGTTAGCCGAGGATCATGCAACTGTGAAGCGATCTTGAGATCGCATCACATCATATCACAGGAGCGGAGAAGAGGGAGGGAACACTTTCTTCCCATCTCCTCCGCTGTCTGTCTATGCATGCACTGCACTGCAGTCGCATAAGATACATGTGCATGAGCCGAGACTCGGTGCAAAATGCAGCATGCTGTGATTTCACCGAGAGCACGATTTGTGCCGTAGAAAATTAAGCAAGAGGACACTGCCTCATAGATTAACACTGGTGCGAGTGCAATCTGATGTTTTATCGGATCGCACTCGCAGATGAAAATTGCAAGTGGACAAGAGCCCTTAAGCTGCAGTACTCATCACTTACACAACACACGCAGCACTAGGTGCTTTCCCACTGCAACTGGGTTAAAGGAGGTCAACATAACAACGGGTTTCTCCCAGCCACTAGTGAGTCATCAGGAAAGTGGGGGCAGCATGAAGGAAGTGAGAAACACACCAACTTTTACCGCAGAATAGTCTGGGAACTGGAACAAGTTGGTCACTGGGGAGAGTGCTTTGGAGCGTCCCCAGAAAGACCAGCCAAGGAAAGTGCTTTAGAGCTTCCTTGGAGGGAGAAGGACAAGAGTACAATAACATCCAGGGTGTTATGATCCGGAACCATGGAAGACCACCACAAATCATTGGCAAAAGGTGACAAGAGCATTGGCAACTAATCTGGCCACCATCCCCTTACTAACCATCACAACTAGAAGTAGCCGAGGGGTGAACTAACATCCTGTGCACCGCGAACCCAGCCGGAGAACTAACTATCCTAAAGGTAGGAAAGATGAATAACTCTCTGCCTCAGAAAATAGACAAGAATAGCTAGCCCCCCACATTCAAAGACTGCGGTGATATAGGAAAAACACAATACACAGGTAGATGACAGGATTAGCAAAAGGTGAGGCCCCCGCTGACTAAAATAGGAAAGGACAGGAAAGGGACTGATGGTGGCCAGAGAAAAACCCTGCAAAATACCAACTTCCTGATTGTACAAAAAGGCCCTCAGATCGCACGATCTGAACTCCGTCCTATACCAGGTGCCCTAGTCATACCAATGAACAGAAAACAAGAATCATAACAAAGTCAACAAGCCACAAACACATGGACCCAAAGGAGCTATACTCCACACAGAACTGCAGGGAGTTCCTCAACAATCCACTAAGGGGGAAAATCCCTGCAAGCAAATAAACTGAAACCAACCACAGCAAATGACAAACCCAGATAAACAAAAGAACCAGACAATAAATAAAGAGCAAGCACTTATCTGGGGAAGATGTGGTGTAGAGCAGGATTAAGCAGGCTGGAGATACAAAGAACAACTGACATCCGGCAACAGCCTGCAATCAGACCAGGATTTAAATAAGCAGAGAGTTAGCAAAGGAAACACCCACTGCACAACACACCTGGTCCAAGTCCAAACCATTCCTGGCCACCAGAGGGAGCCTCCCAGCAGCCAAAACATAACTAATATTCACAACACCAGGGACTCCTAGAAACACGGCCACTAAGGAGAGTGCTTCAGAGCTTTCTTAGTTAGGACCTGACAGACTGGAAGAAGCAGCAGTTTACCGGGTGAGCTGGAGAGAAAGAGGAGCAACATGGTAGCCGAGGGGTGAGCCTAACAGCCCCTTCAGGACCAGCGCTGTCAGCGTGCAGACCCCTAGGGTGGCGTACACTCCATGTTGCACCATCAGAATTTGCAGGGAAGGGGGATTTCATGTCCCATTGCCCACTACCAAGGTCCTGGGGCACAGTAGCATATAGAGTCAGGAGTCAAGACCACAGTTGGCTCCACATCTGATTCTCGCTGCCTGTGGACGGGAACTAAACCCAAGGACACTGAGGTCCCAGTAACTTCACGCCACGGGGATCCACACTACAAAACGCAAGGAAGGAAGGTCTCACAGCTTTACAACACCAGTGGTGGCCTCTGAATCATCCGGGATCGGCTGGGGCCTAGCACGGCGGAAAGGGTGATAACCTGACAGTGAGTAAAAGAACTTTGTCCGCAGTCCTGGTGTCGTCCCATCATTGCCGTCGCCCCGCACTCCGGCACTAATGGCCGCTACCTCCCACTATCGTCCTCTCTGGGGGCCTAGCTCTGCCTGTGGGGAGCTGGACCATCTGAGCTGCATTACCATCTGCCCCAGAGGAGAGTAAGATCTCGCAGCGGTGGCTGATCATTAGACGCACACCATGGGTGGCGCTGCAAAGCAAACCCCCATCATCCCCTACACCAGTCACCTTGCACCCTTTTATTGACACCGATGGGGCGACAGAGCCGGGTCAGGCCATTCACATCAACCCCAAATACCACTGGCCCGGTGACGAGCAGCCCTGAGGCCCCGTGGGTGCGTCAGATGCACTTGCGGCTCAACAAACGTTCTTAATTATCATCCCCCAGTTTTAAGTTTGTCATGTAGACCTACTGTGTTAATGGAAATCTAATAAAAGAAAATAACTTTTAATGTTTGGATGTGCAAACAATTTCTCTCTTGCATTTTGGCTGTATAATGGCCCACATACTCTATAGTGGCCCCATGAGCTCTACAGAAAGTATAAAGGCAACCACATAGCTATCTAAACAGTATAATGGCTCTTACACAGACATACAGACCTCGAAACAGTATAATTGCCCACACATATAGCCCTCCAAACAGTATAATGACCCCAACACAGCCCTCAAAACAGTATAATGGCTCCCACACAGCCTTCCAAACAGTATCATGCACCTCACACAGCCCCCAAAACATTATAATGGCCCCCACACAACCCTCCAAACAGTATAATGGCCCCCACACAACCCTCCAAACAGTATAATGGCTCTCCACCTAGCCCTCCAAACAGTATAATGGCTCTCCACCTAGCCCTCCAAACAGTATAATGGCCCCACACAGCCCTCCAAACAGTATAATGCACCCTACACAGCCCCCCAAACAGTATAATGGCTCTCCACATAGCCCTCCAAACAGTATAATGGCCCTACACAGCCCTCCAAACAGTATAATGCACCCTACACAGCCCCCCAAATAGTATAAAGGCTCCCACATAGCCCTACCAACAGTATAATGGCTCTCCACAAAGTCCTCCAAACAGTATTATTGGCCCCACATAGCTGTCCAAATAGTATTTTTTTATGACCGGTATGAATTTTTTCTTTGTTTGGAGATGCATTGGCATGGGCTACTCCATTATGGGAGCAGGCCATATTGTTCCATCCTTCCGGACTGCCTTTCGTAGAGTGTTTGACTACCCAGATCTTGTCTTCTCAGCTGCTGATTCCATACTGTAACTCTGACATGGGACTAAGGGGCACTTTGCACACAACGACATCGCAAGCCGATGCTTGCGATGCCGAGCACGATAGTCCCCGCCCCCGTCGCAGCAGCGATCTCTTGTGATAGCTGCCGTAGCGAACATTATCGCTACGGCAGCTTCACATGGACTCACCTGCCTTGCGACGTCGATCTGGCCGGCGACCCGCCTCCTTATTAAGGGGGCGGGTCGTGCGGCGTCATAGCGACGTCATATGGCAGGCGGCCAATAGAAGCGGAGGGGCGGAGATGAGCGGGACGTAAACATCCCGCCCACCTTCTTCCTTCCGCATAGCCGGCGTGAGCTGCAGGACGCAGGTAGGAGATGTTCCTCGCTCCTGCGGCTTCACACACAGCGATGTGTGCTGCCGCAGGAACGAGGAACAACATCGTACCTGTCGCAGTCGCTTAATTATGGAATTCTCAGACACTACACCGATGATACGATTACGACGATTTTGCGCTCGTTAATCGTATCATCTAGGATTTACACACTACGATGTTGAGTGCGACACCGGAAGTGCGTCACTTTCGACATGACCCCTCCGACATCGCACCTGCGATGTCGTAGTGTGCAAAGTGCCCCTAACTCTGTGGAATATTATGCCGTCCAACCTGTCAACTGAGATGGCCAGGAACAATTTCCCTCTCCTGGTTATCTTCTACATTGACCTATCCAGTTGGATCAATAATGAACTTGCTGGTTGAGATTTGTCTTCCTGTCTTGATGATTTGATTTCTTTTACCATCAAGTGGAGTGGTTTTAATGAATTGGCAAGGAAAAAAGCTCTACATTCCTGAGTATCTTCAAAATCTCCTCCCAGATTGGCTGTACTCCCATGCATTTTGGCTGGAAGAGAATATCATCAGCCAAAGATCCCATCGCTTTACTGAAAGACTCTGTTTATATTGTGGTAAATGGGATGATTCTACAACAGATTATATTATTCAAAACTAAATGTAAACAGGGAAACTTCAGACCCTAGGTGAAAAAGAAGGGATTTCCCTGGAGTTAACTCCTTTACTCAAGACAAATTGCTCTTGTCTATGTGGCACCCCTGAGGCTTCAGTCGCCACAGGGCATTGCATTTCATTTACAGTGCGCTGCTTGGACTAGGGTGATGAAGGCGTTAATCATTGGTGTTGTTTTCTCACTTACAAAACATCTAGCTATGAGTCACCACTTGCACAGGAAGCCAGGTAATCTGGGAAAATTCAGGTTACCAGGGCAACAGCCACTAAGAGTCATCCCAAGGGTGGGGGCACTGAGTGAGTAAAAGAGACACAAACCTTTTTTACTTCAGTTCAGCCTGGGAGCAGGAGACAGCAAATGTGACACCCCTGGACTATCAGGTAGTCACAGGATGCTGCACAAACTGCCCTTCTGTGCAGTGTTCTAAGTCCCTCATGGTTCTGGGTCCCTAACTAAGTAGTGTTGCCTCCATCAGCAAATCAAATCCTAGATACACCCTGCACCACACCAACCAGGCACACCAGTGGATGGCTTCAGTGGAATAGAGTCGCCCACTTGGGGGGTCAGGGAGGGGAGGTGAGGAGTGTAGTCAGAAAAAAGTCAGAGAGTGAGAGGAGGTCAGGAGCAGTGGCTCCTAGAGAAACTGTCCAGGTTGCAGACGGTGGTCTGGGCCTACAGGAGTTGGACCCCCGGTCGCAGGGGATTGTGGCAAGGTGCCTGGACCTGTAGAGGAGGACAGCTGGCAGCCAAGCACTATCACCGGTCTGGGACCGAAGGCATGACGGGGTACACGGACCTTAGGTCGGGGAGTAACTTCAGGCAACCCGACAATTCACCTAAGGAGAACAGAGCCTTTATGGTCTGTTCCCACCCACTCCAGAATCGGGGCATTAGTGCAACAAGGGGGATAGGACTATCCAATCCAAAATGGTCCAGAAAATCCCAAGTGTGAGCCCTGAGAGCAAGCTCCCACACTTAGCCACAGGGGGGAGCGGGGCCCAGCAAGTTCCATACTACTAGGCCACCACATTGAAGTTAAACTTAGTGCCAGGAGGCAGGTCACGGATCACCAGGCAACACTATTGGGGACGGGACCCGGACGAGCTCCCCTCAGCGACAGCAGCACCCAGAGACTTGGTTTACCTGGTTATCAGCGTCTACTTATTGGTTGAGTGAGTACGAGAGTGACGCCTGCATCCCACAGCATTCCCCTCACCGAGTCCTGGGACATCCCCCTACCCGTGGAGGGCTACGACACATTGCTGCCCCACTTCATCACCCCAGGTACTTGCAGCGGCGGTACCCCCCCAAATTACCGTACACCACGGGTGGCATCACGAACTATATATATCAACTCCTCTGTAAATACCTCCTTCATTTGAGTTGCCACACGGCCCCGGGTCCGGAGACCCTCGAACCACAGCGAACCCGGATCCGAGCAGCTCGGCTGCTCCCACGGGGGCGGCACACAGACAGCCTTAAGAGAGGAAGGAGAGCAAGATTGGTCCTGGGGATGGGAGACTGTGGACTTTGTCCCAGGACCAGGGGCCACAACACTGCACTGAGTCTGCAGGAATGAGACTGGAATAGGGCGAGAGGTGACAGGTGGAGATGATGAGATAGAGGAGACACGGTAGCTGAGGTGGAGCCTAACAGTTCCCACAGTGCCAGCGCTGACAGGGTGCAGAAGCCCTAGGGCAGATTATACTCTATGTTGCCTGCCAGAATCTGCAGGGGATGGGCATTTCAAGTCCCATTGCCCACCACCCACTTTCCCGGAGTTAAAAATCACTGATGCGTGCGCAGACCCATTGATTATAATGGGTCTGTGTATGTCCGTGATTCTGGCACTTATAAAAAAAAACACAAACGTACCAGAATCACTGATGTCTGAAACAGGCCCTAGATAGTCCTTATATTAGCTAGATTCAATTTATCTGTCACATTCAGACTGGGGTCTAAGAATGTGAAGGCTGATACATTATCCTGCAGTTTTACTTATCTTCCAGAACCTCCATCCTCCATTCTTCCTAAGGTCATTGTGATTTCTGTGGTATCCTCGGAGTTGGAAGCGGAGATCCATAAAGACCAGTCGTTGGCTACTTCTGTCACCTAAGGGTTCAAATTGGATACGAGTAAGGATCTGTTGGACCCAAAAGGCGTCATCTGTTTCCCTTTTAATGGAGTCCAAACTATGGAATTTTAAAATGTGAAATAAAGTTTTGGAATTTTTTATCATTTGGGCTTGCTAGATTTTTCTTGGAATTTTTGGACTCAAATTATTTATACCGGTGTACCTAAAATTGCATCTATTGCAGAAGTTTTATGATTACGTTTTGAGTGAGCATGCGGAGCTCACAGCTACGAAGAAAGCTATTGCCAGGCTCTTTTGGTGGTTGTGTGACGCCCCTGGACTAGTCCAGCTGTCACAGGGTACTGCACTCTCTATCCTTTGGTGCAGGACTCAACCCCTCATGGTTCTGGGATCCTGACTTTTGGTGTTGCTCCATCAGCATTCAAATCCTAGTCACCTTACACTACTTCCTGTCAGGCACACCAGTGGGTGGTCTAGCTGAAATAGGGCCACCCGCCTAGGGGTCAGACAGACTGGTGGGAGGGACTTAGGTCAGTTCAGTGTCAGCTTTCAGTGAGAGAGGAGCTGAAGTGGCAGCTCCTGGGGAGCTGGGAGAACAGTTCAGTGATAGCCCTCAGAGAGTGAGGAGCTAGAGAGAGTTGGAGCTTCCTGGGAGACGTTGGCTAGGTCGCAGATGGTGGTCTGGGACCGGAGGAGTTGGAGACCCGGTTGCAGGGTATTGGAGAAAGGAGCCAGACTTAGTTTTGGAGAACGGTTGGCACCGGAGTACCTAATAACTGAAACGGTAACGAGCACGGCGGGGTACTGGACCCTAGATCAGGGAGTAGCTTCACGCAACCTGATAATTAACCTGTGGAGGATAGTATCTCTATGAACTGTCCCCAAGAGCTCAGAGATCGAAGGCATCAACACAACGAAGGGATAGGGCTTTCCAACCCATGCAGCCCACTAAAATCCCAAGTGTCAGCCATCGAGAGCTCAGCTCCTCTACCCAAGTGTAGGGAGCGAGACCCTGAAAGCTAAAGGCCGAGGGGTCACTCAGAACATCTAACACTAGTGCATGGAGGCAAGGTACCGACCACCCGCAACACCAAAGGGAGAGGACTCCTGGACGAGCTCCCCTAGAGAGGCAGTGGCACCCAGAGACTTGGTTTACCTTTGTGTCAGAATCTGCTTTGCAGTCGCATCACCACCAACACTGCCTGAGTGAGTATGCTGTCCTCCCCTGCTTCCAGCCTGCACTACGCTCCCCTACACCTCCACTATCAAGAGTCCCAGGGCCTACCCTACCCATGGAGGGAACATCATCTGGCTGCCCTATTCCATCTCCCCCGGGTACTCCCCTTACCGCGAACCACGGGTGGCGTCACGAACTCTAATCCCTGTAAATTCCCCCCTTCTCATTCGAAGTCGCCGTGAGCCCCTGGGTCCGGAGACCCTCGAGCCACAGCAGACCAAGGATCCGAGCGGTTTGACCGCTGAAGGGGCGGCACAGTTGTCTATATATAATAATATTAAAGAATTTTTATCCACTTGTGATGTTTGCTCATGTGCATAAGCCTGTTATAACCAGTAGGACTTATCTGTCCATGGATTTCATTACTGATTTGCCTCTGTCTGATGGGAAAATGTTTTTTTTTTGGGGGTAGTGGTTCACTAATTCAGCAAACAGGCTCATTTTATTCCTTTTATCACCCCACCCGTTCTCTACGCTCTGCAAATGACTTTCGACTAACATCCACACTAATTCAAACCTCCAACTACCGGATCCAAGACTTCTTCCGAGCTGCACCAATCCTCTGGAATGCTCTACCCCAAGAAGTTAGGACAAATCACAACTTAAGGTGGCTTTACATGCTATGAGATCGCTAAAGCAATCTCGTTGGGGTCACGGAATTTGTGACTCACATCCGGCGACTTTAGCGATGTTGTTGAGTGTGACACCTATGAGCGATTTTAAATCGTCGCAAAAACGTTCAAAATCGCTCATCGGTGACATGCCCCCCTATTGCCAATTATCGTTGCTGCTGAAGTAACGATGTTGTTTGTCGTTCCTGCAGCAGCACACATCGCTATGTGTGACACCGCAGGAACGACAAACATCTCCTTACCTGCGTCCACCGGAAAAGGAGGAAGGAAGGAGGTGGGTGGCATGTTCCGGCCGCTCATCTCCTCACCTCCATTTCTATTGGGCGGTGGTTCAGTGACGCTGCTGTGACGTCGCTGTGACGCTGAACGAACCGTCCCCTTAGAAAGGAGGCGGTTCACCGGTCACAGCGACGTCGCAGAGCAGGTATGTGCGTGTGACGCTGCCGTAGCGATAATGTTCGCTACGACAGCGATCACCACATATCGGCCGTGCGATGGGGGCGGGTGCAATCGCGCTCGACATTGCTAGCAAATGCTAGCGATCTCGCAGCGTGTAAAGCACCCCTTACTCAGCTTCAGACGCTCCCTAAAAACGCATCTTTTTAGGGCGGCCTATCACACTCCCTAGCCGAACTAAATTCACAAAGTCCCTCCACAACCCCACGTCAAACTCCATGGCGCCCAAATACATCTCGAGGTTCTGGCCAACTGGTCCAGGAAGCCATTATTTATCCCCCATTTCCTTGAGATGGCTGGATTGTCATTGTAAGTAAGCACTTGTCCCTTGCCCCCCATCTCATTGTAGATTGTAAGCTCTCACAAGCAGGGTTGTCTTTTTTCCCCTCTAAATAGTGTATTTTCTGTAACTGTTACTTGTTTGTATATGTTCCTCCTGAATTGTAAAGCGCTGCGGAATATGTTGGCGCTATTAGCACTATAGAAATAAAGATTATTTTTATTATTATTATTCCTTTGTCAGAGTTACCTAATGCAGAGAAACTTTCCAGGTTGTTTATCTCATTGTGAGTAGTGATGGGCAGACTTGCAGATAACCGGGACCAGCGTGTCTAACCGGGTTAAAAAGCCCTACGGTTCCGGCCCGCGATTGGTCCTGGATATCTGGCCGGACACTGGTCTTCATATACATCTATGGGGACCAGAATCCAGCGATTAAAAATGGTGGTAGAAGGGATAGGAGAACAGGAGCAAGCACACTATACTTACCAAGGCTCTTACGTGGCAGTAACTGCTTCCAGGCCGCTCATTCACTTCTGAGGCCACTCATCACTTTCATTACATATAAACATTGCTTTCCCCACCCACTGGCGTCTGTGATTGGTTGCAGTAAGACGTGCACCCACCCTGAGTGACAGTGTGTCTCTCTGCTTCCAATCACACACACTATGTGTCTATCATGGTATAAAAATAAATAGAATATTTGACGTAGGGTCCACCCATATTAGGATACCCAGCGCAGATAAAGCATATGGCTACAGACTGTAGCTCCCAGCCGTGCGCTTATCTTGGCTGTGTATCAAAATAAGAGGAACTGCATGCACTTTTTAAAACTATTTAAATAAATAATTTCAAAAAAAGGCTTGCGGTCTCCCCAATTTTGATACCCAGCCATGATAAAATCCGACATCTGGGGGCTCGTATTCTCAGGCTGGGGAAACCCATGGTTATTGGGGGTCCCCCGGCCTAAAAATAGCAGCTTCCCAGAATTGTCGCATCCATTAGATGCCACAATCCCAGCACTTTACCTGGCTCTTCCCAATTGCTCTGGTGCAATGGCAATCGGGGTAATATGGGGTTAATTACAGCTCACAGCTGTCACTAAGCCCTAGATTAGTAATCGGAGCTTCACCTATTACTAATCTGTAAGTGAAAAGAAGTGAACACACACACACCGAAAAAATCTTTTATTTGAAATAAAAGACAAAAACACCATCTTTCACCACTTCAATAACCAGAAAAACACCCCTGTAGGTCTGATGTAATCCACATGAGGTCCCACGACGATTCCAGCTTTGCTACATCCCTGAAGGCACAGTGCGCGATCATGGTACCTGACCACCTGCTGCAGACTTCAGACAGAGACTAAGCAGCAATCACTGGTGACATCACTCAGATGATTTGGGGTCACAGTGGGAGGTTCCCATGGCCCTAGACCTTTGACCACAGGTGACCTGACGTCAGTGGTCCTCAATAAACTCAGTGACTCCACCTCAGGTGAAGTCACTGAGTGTAATGAAGCCACCTGCGGTCACAGGTGGAGGGCCATGGGAACCTCTGCTGTGTCCACAACTTACCTGAGTGATGTCACTGCTGATCGCTGCTTAGTGCCTTCAGTACTGTAGAAGAACTGGAATCGTCGTGAGACCTCATGTGGATAACATCAGACCTGAAGGGCAGTTTATTTTTAGATCACGCTATAGACCTGCAGACAGGGTCTGTGATTGGAAGCATCAGACACACTGTCACTCAGACTACAACCAATCACAGACACCAGTGGGTAGGGAAAGCAGTCCATAGGCAATGAAGGTAATGAGCAGCCTCGGAAGTGAATGAGCAGCAACAGGAGCAGTTACAGTCGCGCCGGAGACTTGGTAAGTATGAAATACTTACTTTATTATTTTTTTCTTTAGTTTTCCTTTCTTTCTTGTATTCTTCAAGTGCCAGATCCGGATCAATACCTAGGATTCCTTGTGAATGCCGGGCCCTGCCTGGCACTCGGGTACCTTTGAACCCGCGTGGGTCCAGACTTTTACAGTCCGGATCCACCCATCACTAGTTATGAGATTGTATGGAATTCAGCTTAATATTGTTTCGGATTGGGGAGTGCAATTTCTCTCCAAATTCTGGAGAGCCTTTTATAAGAAACTGGGAATTGACTTACCATTTTCCTCTGCCTACCACCCAAAACTATTGGTCAAACAGCAAGGACAAATCAATCTTTGGAACAAATTTTAAGGTGTTTTGTGGGGCTCAGCAGGAGGACCGTTCATCATTTTTACCTCTTGCTGAGTTCACCATTAATAGTTGGGTCAACTAGTCCAATGGAACATTTTTTTGCAATTAGGGTTTTCATCCCCATTTTGGTGAATTTTCTAGGATTACTTCTGAATGTCCAGGGGTGGAGGTCACCATACAGAAACTGATGTCTGGACAAAGATTCAAAAGAATATTGGGGTCACTCAGAGTCGCTAAAAATGGAAAGCTGATAGAAAACATTCGACTTGTCCTACCTTTAAAAAAGGCAATAAGGTTTGGTTGTCATCCAAAATTAAACTTAAAGTACAGTTGGTGAAGTTGGGTCCAAAGTTCATTGAGATCTACAATATTCTGTAACTGATCAATCAGCTAGCACTTAGGTTGACACTTCCCCTTCTCTTCGCATCCCTAACGTGTTCCATGGATCTCTAATAAAGGAGTCTGTCCCGTCAGTAGTATCTCCCTCTTCCCACTTCCTCCAGTCAGAGGAATGTGGATTTTCGGAATCTCCAAAATTCCTTCCAGTAGCTTGTTTATTGGAGGGGATATGGACCTGAGGAGAGATGCAGCTAAATTGATTTATAATTGTCTATTGCTAGTCTCTCATTATTTTTAGTGGATTTCATGAGAGAGGCATTTAATGCTTACAAATAATACATTTATATATCTAATATATACCTAATATGTAGGCAACACTGCAGTTTGTATGTTCTCCCCGTGTTTGCGTACAGTCCCTGACAGAAGTTCTGTCGCTCATCCATGTTATGTAAATAAAAGCTTATAACCTCACTTTAAATTTGTCCATTGGTTTCATAAATTACTCTTTTGAAAGCTGAAACCCTCCCAAATTTGGTTTAGGTTATGAAAATAAAGTTGCTGTAAAGCTGAAATATTGATAATTTAATGAACACAGAAAAGTCAGATTTTGACAAGACAAAAGTTTTGTCGTCTTGTCATATAATGCACCCAATCCTAGTTTACATCCTCACCTGTGCTCACTAAATGTGTGGTTAAATAGTGGGTGTGTATAAAAAGAAACCCAGCTCCCCAAACCTTCACTTGAACTGCAACTTGACCTTTGACAACATGCCAAAAATCCACCCTGTGACCAAATCCTTGATTATCAATAGGCTGAAAACCAGATCCTCTGCAGAGGTGGCTGGCACCTTTAATGTGTCTCAGTATCAAGTACAAAGAATTAAAAAAGGATTTAAAGAGACTGGAGATGTTTTTGACAAGCCCAGGTCCGGCAGACCCCACAAGACAACTGCTCAGGAGGAACGTTTGTTGGTTAGAAAATCCAAAGCCAGCCCCTCTTCCACTGCAGCAGAGCTCCAAAAGGCCTGGTCACCTCAAGTCCCTGTGTCTACTAGAACAGTTTGTATAATTCTGTCTTGAAATGTCCTCCATGGTCGAATCAGTGCCCAGAAGCCAGCACTAAACAAAAGGCAATTAAAAAACCATGTGCCATTTGCCAAGTCCCATAGCCTGCTAAGCAGATGGATGCTGGAAAAGTGGCAGAAGGTGGATTTCTCTGATGAATCTTCAGTTGAATTACACCACAGCTACCGCAAATACTGCAGGAGACCAACTGGAGCCCGTATGGATCCAGAAAACAGTTAAGTTTGGTGGTAGAAAGATCATGGTCTGGGGTTACATTCAGCAAGCGGATGTGCAAAACATTTGCAGGGTTGAAGGCAATATCAATAGCCTAAAATATCAAGAAGTATTAGCTACCTCTTACATTCCCAATCATAAAAGGGGTCAAATTCTACAGCAGGATGGTGCTCCACCTCATACATCCATTTCTACAACAAAGTTCCTCCTGGCAAAGAAGATCAAGGTGCTTAAGGACTGGCCAGCCCATTCACCAGACATGAACATCATTGAGCATGTTTGGGGTAGAATGAAAGAGGAAGCTTGGAAGACAAAACCAAAGAATCTAGATGAACTCTGGGCGGCATGTAATACTGCATTCTTTGCTGTTACTGATGACTTCATCAATAAATTGTATGACTCATTGTTGAACCGCATGGATGCCGTCCTTCAAGCTCATGGAAGACACACAAAATATTAAATATGGCTCTAATAGCACCACAACTTCATTCACCAATGTTATGCAACATATCTTTGTATTAGAAGGTAATTATATGTTTGAATTTCACATTACTTTCTGTGGGCGACAAAACTTTTGTCTTGCCAAAATCTGATGTTTCATTAAATGATCAATATTTCAGCTTTGCAGCAACTTTACTTTCATAACCTAAACCAAATTTGGGAGGGTTTCAGCTTTCTCAGCTTTCAAAAGAGTAATTTATAAAACCAATGGATGAATTTAAAGTCAGGTTATAAGCTTTTATTTACATAACATGGATAAGCGGCAGAACTTCTGTCAGGAACTGTAGGTATCCTCCAGATTCTCCAGTTTCCTCCATACTCCAAGAACATACCAATAAGGAATTTAGATTATGAGCCCCAATGGGGACAGTGATGGTGACGTTTGTAAATAGCTTTGGAATTAATAGCGCTATGTACGTGCGTAAAATAAATGAAAATATATATGACATGTATATAAGGAAAGAAATTCTTTTGATTTCTATTGCCAATGTACTGTTTGCTTCTATGTTTAGACATCTACCTCTAGGCCTTGAACAGAAGAAAAGGGGTTATATTAATTCTTATGAATGTATTTTGGCCTTATATACTGCAGTCTTTGATAAATTATTCATCTAAAAATGACAATAACCAAAAATAAAGCCTAAGCCAACACTTCCTCAGCTCCCGCGAATATCCTTTAGTCATTGGCTCGAGCCTTGTAAAAGAAGCCAGAAACCCTCGCTTCATTAACCTCTCTGTCCCCGCTCATTGTCTTTGCTCACCACGTTCAGTATGGATTTCGGAGTAGGGTTAGTTAATCTGTCATTTTGACTAAACTCAAAGCTTCCCATAGACAGTGTGTTCCGGACTGGAATATAAGGCTTGATGTAAATGAATGTGTGCCACCACTGCTCTTTTCACAGAGTACAAAGAAGCGAAATTGCTGTGTGTAAATGTGGAAAATGCTGATATTTTGTTTCTATATATAGCTTGCCTTTGGAGTGTCGGGTTTCATTGGTGCCGTTTCCTGGGAGTTTTTGGCTTCTTATCGCTGTTTTTCAGAGAGCTGAATACAAATGAGACTGTTGAGCATTGCACCCAAGAATCCTGGGCGAGAACACTGGTGACTGCTCGCCATTCTTCTGAGCCTGAGCGATTATTGGAAGGAATGTGCAATCTAACTTTACACAATGGAGCACAAACTATAATTAGTGAAGGTGTATTAAATTTTTAACGGCAGCTTCCCTGGATGCACCTGATTTCAAGCATCAGTGCAGCACAGACGGCATTTGCAGAACTCTGTGTCTTTCAGTCTACTGTCTGAGTAAGGAGCACTGGAGACAATAGCGCTCAAGTCATACAAGTCGAACAAAACACCCAAGACCTAACAAGTCAGCAGGTGGCTATTTTTGGGCATAATGTCCTATACAAGGCTAGAACTCAGGACTGAGCGCAAGGGGCAGCATACCCTGCGAAATGATGCACAAAGTGCAACCAGCAATAAATCATCGCAGCTCAACAGCTGTCATGTATGACTGACGGCTCTGATCGTAATGACACGTCCAAGGCGTCCAAAAGAGGTTCAATTCAATTAAGCTTAATATGTTAATCTTCAACTGATTTTTTTTTTCTTTACTTGGAGTAAAGACGTTCATATTTGCAGAAATGAGTTGTTAAAAGGAACTTGTCTTAGAGACTGGCCAATTTCTGTCTCCATCAACTTCTTAACATTGAGGCATGTTGAGGGCCTTACAAAAAGTGGATAATAGGCAAGAAAATATTTTGCCACAAATACCTTTACTGTGTCTTTAAAGGGACTCTGTCAACACAGAATGACTGTTCAAACCAAGTATAGGCGCCAAAGCGTGGCCAAACATTTAATTGCACCTTCCCAGCCCTTTGTTTCCCTCCATTTAAATCCTCCCATCTTCTTTGATTGACAGCTCTTGTGTCATGATTCATGCACAGCTCTGCCGTTCCTGAGACGGCACATGTATCCTGCCTCCAGGAGGGGCCTGTTTGTTCTGGCCTTGTTCCGGGGTTCATGCTGTCATATCTTGATGCTGCCTCCGGGACACCGCCAGGGATATTTCCGGCTCTGCTGTGTGCTCCGTTTCTGTGAGACATTCTCTGGTTCTTATCCTGCTACCCGCTACTGTTTGTCCTGACCTCCACTCCACTTGCCACAACCTGACTTCCATCCCTTTTGCCTGACCTGACCTCCGTCCCCCCAACCTGACCTGACCTGTTTCCTTGGCCTGTCCTTATCTCCGTTCCTCCTGCCCATCCGTACCTCTGTCCCTCCTACTCATCCTTGTGTCCATACCTCCATGTCCTCCAGTCTCCTGTCCTGTCCTGTGTTCCCCATGTCCTCCCCTGTGCTTACTTGCTCTCCAGGTATCCGACCTCAGCTCTGTTCTATGACTTTGGCTTATTTTCTCCTCGGTACTGATGTGACATCCCGGCTTAGACCCTGACTGATTGACTATCCCTGCTCTTGTTAATGACCTCTACTGGGCTTCTGTCTAACTACACTCAGGAGTTCTTTTCCTACCTGAGTCCCTGCACCCCCTAGTGGTAGTTTGACATCTTGCTTCATAGAGCCAGAGAAGGGTTGATACCCTGATTAGTCAAAGTTCAACAATCAGGATGTCCATTATCATATTTAAAAAAAAAACCAAAACATAGACATTTAACTTGACCAATCATTTGATATGTATGACGGCCACTGAAGATGATGTCTTCGGTGGGTGAATGATTGAACATTTTACATCTAAACACACATGTCTGGTAGTGGCTTACTCTTGTCTCCCAATTGAGAACTCATGCAGACTCCACCAAGATAAGCATGCAAGAATACAAGGGGATTGGGAGAAATTATGGTGATCTTAGCATTCTTCAATATATATATAGGCACATCTGAATGTGTGGCTGTGTCTGGTACTCCAGCTCGCCCATTAAGATCTGTCATTCAGCTGACTAAACATCGGTGTTCTACGCTAAAAAGAAAAGTCATCAATGTATACTACTTTTTGGGAAAACGTCTGCAAATGATTGAATAAACACCAAACATTTTATATTTTTAGATATTGCTAAAGAAAGAATACATATAATATATACAATCACAGTTCAGAGCTGATCACTAAAGAGACAGTACAACTGTGAATTAAGCCTAAGCCACGTATTCCGCAGAGCAATAAGCCAGTGTCTCATGTCTCCTTAGAGATAAAGACCAAGAAATCACTTAGTTATGTAGTAATGTATCATTCATGACTATTGAACAGGATAAGTCTACATTGAGTGTGTTGGTGTAATAGTATAGGTCGAGTCAATCTCATAGTAAGTTGATATTTTGTTAGTTGATTACATCCTCTCAGGATTTATAAATGGCATAGTGAAAAGTACAAGTTTTACTAACAATGTACACCGAATAGCCAATTTATTATAACTATCTTTCCTTCATTCCCTACATCCGAGCACTTGCTCACTCATGTCACCTGCATCTCAAAAATATCTCTAGAATTCAACCTTTTCTTACCGTTGATTCTGCAAAAACTCTTAGGGGTACTTTGCACGCTGCGACATCGCTAGCCGATTATAGCGATGCTGAGCGCGATAGTCCCCGCCCCCGTCGCAGATGCGATATCTTGTGATAGCTGCCGTAGCGAACATTATCGCTACGGCAGCTTCACACGCACTTACCTGCCTTGTGACGTCGCTCTGGCCGGCGACCCGCCTCCTTCCTAAGTGGGCGGGTCGTGCGGTGTCACAGCGACGTCATACGGCAGGCGGCCAATAGAAGTGGAGGGGTAGAGATGAGCGGGACATAATCTATTCTGCTACATCTGTGGAGAGTACATGGTCAAAAACAAAGAAGAAATATCACAGACTTTGTGCACCGAGTATATCTGGCTTATTTTGGACTACAGCTTGGAGACCAGAATAAGCCTTGGACTCCACAGATGGTTTGCAAACTGTGTGGAAGTCCTATGACAACAACAACTGGTGAAAGACAATGTTTAAACTTTGGTGTGCCAATGGTATGGAGAGAATCGAAAAACCACTATGACAATTGTTATTTTTGTTTTGTAAAGATTAAAGCTTTAAGTGTTACGTAACAAGAACGCTTGGTGGGATTATTATGATTTGGAATCGACAAGATGACCTATTCCATATGGCAATAGTGTTTCCATACCAGTGTTTACCAGACGACCAGACCATCCACAGTCAGACTCTGAAGAGAGTTTGGGATTGGACTATTGGCAGGTAGTACCAGTGGAAGTGAATTTGAGGGAAGCTCTTTGAGGCCTCCTCCATTAAGCCAAGAAGAACTCAATGACCTGATTCAAGACTTATGTGCCGCCCCCGTGGAAGCAGCTGAGCTGCTCGGATCCGGGTTCTCAGTGGCTCGAGGGTCTCCGGACCCGGGGGTCGTCCGGCCACTCAAATGAAGGGGGTATTTACAAGGGGTTATAGCATTCGTGACACAACCCGTGGTGCGTGGTAACTGGGGTGAATACCGCCGCTGCTGTTGGGGAGTACCCGGGGTGATGACGGGGGGCAGCCAGGTGTTGTGACCCTCCACGGGTAGGGGGAATGCCCCAGGACTCCGTGTGAGGATAAAGCTGTGGGATACAGGGATCACTCTGGTACTCACTCAGTCCATTAAGCAGACACTGACAACTGGGTAAACCAAAGCTCTGGACACCGCTGCCACTGTGGGGAGCTAGTTCGGGTCCCGTCCCCAATGGTGCTGCCTGGTGATCCATGACCTGCCTCCTGGCACTAAGTTTACTTGGTCCCGGTAGTGTGAAACTTGCCGGGTCCCGCTCCCCACTGTGGCTAAGTGTGGGAGCTTGCTCTCAGGGCTCACACTTGGGATTTTCTGGACCGTTTTGGATGGAAACTCTTATCCCCCTCGTTGCGCTAGTGCCCCAATTTTGGAGCGATTGGTAACGAATCTTGAAGGCTCCGTTCTCCATGGGTAAATTATATGGTTGCATGCAGCTACTCCCCGACCTAGGGTCCACGTACCCCGTCGTGCCTCGGTCCTGGACTGGTGATGGTGCAAGGCCGCCAGCTGTCCTGCTCGACAGATCCGAGCCCCTTGCCACGATCCCCTGTGACCGGGGGTCCAACTCCTCTAGGCCCAGACCACCGTCTGCAACCTAGACAGTTTCTTTATGGGAGTCACTGCTCCCGACCTCCTCAGAGCTCCTCACAGCTCAAGGGCTACTCTCTCACCACCACTCACTACTTCACTCCTACTACTCACTGACTACACTCCTCACCTCCCCTCCCTGACCCCCCAGGTGGGCGACTCTATTGCACTCAAGCTGTCCACTGGTGTGTCTGGTGTGTGTGGTGCAGCGTGTATCTAGGATTTGATTTGCTGTTGCAGGCAACACCATTTGGTTAGAGACCCATAACCAAGAGGGAGGTGGATACTGCACAGGAGGGTTCAATACCCTGTGACAACCTGATAGTCCAGGGGTGTCACATTCCCCCTTTGTTAAACGTAGCTCGTCCCCGAGCTACAGGACATCAGAGGTTTATTTATTTATTTATTTTTTTAAACTGCAAAATAGAAAAAGAAGAACATTTTTATTTACAAGTTTCATACCACATTAGGGAGGCATATTACTTAAACGTTACGGTAACTTTTGAGTTCATCTCCAACCATGGAACGCTACCAGTTATGTTAGTAGCAGAGGCTCAACCTGCTCTGTTGCAGCCTCTTCCTACGACAGTCCAGTCCCAACGTCCCGGATTCCATTAACCCGCCACCCAAACAACCTGACCTGCTGCATACCTATCCGAGGGTCCGTGACCAGGTTAAGGTCCCGGGTGTGGAAAAGAGGACTCTGGTAGGCACAGGAGGTGCAACTATTTACAATAATACAAGTCCATGTTGGCCACAACCAGTCCCACAGCCATGGTCCATTTCTACTACTAAAATATAGATGCATAATAAAAGTAACAAGGTCCATACACCTAGTGCACACATTATATCATCTTCTTCTTAATCAGGTAACATTCTCTGTTGATTAAAACTTTTCTTTTTATAACACTACTCTTTATGAAAAATAACAAACTATGAAACATAATAAAAGAAAACACAGATTTGCTAACGGGTTTAACTCTTAAATTGCAAGGTACCGCTCACTTGGAGGCTGGTAATCAACGGCGATGGCTGGTAGGACCTGCTCATTAACCATGGCGAGCCTTTTTATATCCAGGGCATACCAACCCCGCTCTCCCCAATGCCGAGTGTAGGAGACCACCTCTCCCGGCTCCAGGTTACGGCCCAGGTGTCCCCTCGGGAGATGTTGCTCTATATCTCTCCGGGCAACAAACACCTCCTCTTGGAGACTCTCTTCCCACAGGAACCCCCATCCTTTTTCGGAGTCAAAACGCCTCACACTGCCCCGGTGCCGCGGCCCTATGACGCGGAAGGTAGCCCTCCTTAGGTGCTCCTTCTCTCTCCAAGCACGGGCAGCAATCTCCCATTGTCACTGATCCTGTGTTGTCATCTCCTGTTGCAGCTTTCGCTGGTGTCGTTCCCAGTAGGGGGCGTGCAGCTCCTTCCCGACCTAGGGTCTACGTACCCCGTCGTGCCTCGGTCCCGGACCGGTGATGATGCAAGGCCGACAGCTGTCCTGCTCGACAGATCCGAGCCCCTTGCCATGATTCCCTGCGACCGGGGGTCCGACTCCTCTAGGCCCAGGCCACCGTCTGCAACCTAGACAGTTTCTTTATGGGAGTCACTGCTCCCGACCTCCTCAGAGCTCCTCACAGCTCAAGGGCTACTCTCTCACCACCACTCACTACTTCACTCCTACTACTCACTGACTACACTCCTCACCTCCCCTCCCTGACACCCCAGGTGGGCGACTCTATTCCACTCAAGCCGTCCACTGGTGTGTCTGGTGGGTGTGGTGCAGGGTGTATCTAGGATTTGATCTGCTGTTGTAGGCAACACCATTTGGTTAGGGATCCATAACCAAGAGGGAGGTGGATACTGCACGGGAGGGTAGATTATGAAATACCCTGTGACGACCTGATAGTCCAGGGGCGTCACACTTAAATCTGTCCAAGTGAGCATCTGAACTTTCAGCGTTCAGACTTAAAATCTTATAACAGTGGAAGATGAAATTACAGCCTATCAGACTACAGAAGAGAGGCTTCTCCCATATTTCAACCAAGAGTAACAACTTGTATGTCGCAATGTTATCCCAGGAATAGCACTTCAAATGAGACTAACGGAATATCAACCAGAAGACTGGCGGCTTTTTATAGACAGCTTTATTAGAAGTTTGTAATGTGTCCTCTTGTACAATGGTAACCGTTTTACATCTCTTCCCATTGCTCACTGAACAAAACTTAAAGAAGAATATGAAAATATAAAAATCATATTACAGAAAATCAGTTATCAAGAACATCAGTTGTCCATTTCTGTTGATCTGAAAATGGTGAACTTCTTGCTTGGACAGCAATCTGCATACATAAAATACCCATGATTTATGTGCCTCTGGCATAGCCGGCCAAAGCAAAATCACTGGACAAAAATATTATAACCCACAAGGGAAGAAATGATTGTTAGCACTGTAAACATCATCAAGTCACTAGTGGACAAGGACAAAATAATTCTCCTATCGCTTCATATTAAGCTAGAATTAATAAAGCAATTTTTTAGGGCTTTTGACAAACTGAGTAATTGCTTAAAGTACATTTGTAGAACATTGCCTGCACGGAGCATGAAAAAAACTAAAAGCTGGAATATTTCATGGCCCTCATATTCGTAATCTCATGAACGATTCTAATTTTACCACATGCCTGAATTACACTGAAACATCGGCCTAGAAGAGTTTTGTCTCTGTTGTGAAGAACTACTTGGGTAATGATGAAGAAGACAATTATGAAGAATTGGTGCAAGATATGCTCGCTAACTTCAGAAATCTGGGAGTTAATAAACAGATTTCCACATATCCTTGGAGACTTCAGAGAGGATCAAGGCGAGAGGGTCCACCAGAATATGAAGGTGATGGAGGAGAGATAGATACGAGGGGCTGGTGATAAGTCTTTGGCATTACAAAGAAAGAAACGAGATAGGATGATGAAACTTTACATTTGTTCCACATACTCTCCAATGATGTCAACACACTTCTTACATCGGTATTCCAAGTTCTGTAAGTGTACCGCCCCGCGCTCGGCTGCAGCCGAGCCGCTTGGATCCGGGCTCGTTGGTGGATGGCTCGAGCGTCTCCGGACCCGGGGGTCACTTTGCTCTGAAAGGGTGCTGGCGCTACTTAGGGGGGTGGTAGGTAGGTGTACGGCCAGAGCCGTGTTTAAGTTTGTGACGCCACCCACGGGTTGTGGTGAAGGTGGACACCACCGCTGCGGTTACTGGGCACCCGGGGCAGATGGTGATGCAGCAAGGTGTTAACCCCTCCGTGGGCAGGGATGGTGGCCCAGGGACCCGTTGGGGAGAGCTGGGCGGTGCAGGGCGATGTGCACGGCCGGAGGGCACTGTTGTACTCACTGTTATTGACACACACGAGTCACTGGTAAACCAAGTTGATGGTGGTCTGTGCCCGCAGCCCGCTGCGGTCGGGTCCCCCACTTGGATGGTGGTCTCTGCCTTTCTCTTGCACCGTGTTGTGTAGATGTAGACTGCCTGCGCTTCAGCGATAGAAGTCTGCTCCCCGGCTGTGTATATGTCGGGAGAAAGCCCGTTTGCCCGCAGACGCTGGCCCGTGGGATCTCTCTGCCTGTGCGGTGGCTTTCTATCCCCCTCGGAGGGCTGTTGTCTTCAGTCGGAACTTGGGTGGGAAAGGACCTATAGTCCATACCGTAATCAGTGAATTAACTAATTAACTCAGTCCAGTGGATTCTGGACCTCGTTTCAGGGTCTGAGTACCCCCCTGTGTGCTCCGGTTTCCGAGTCGGTTCCCTGAGTCGGAACCGGCGGGCCACTACCCTGTCCCGGTCCACCACGGTTCCACCGAGCCGTCTTCACGACTCCTGCAGGCAGAGGCCTCCGCTTGCCTCCTAGCCAAAGGTGCCCGGGCTCTAACCCCGGCACCTGTCAGTCTGTTACAGGCCTGTTCTACAGGCCTGACCTCCTCCAATGCTCAACACTAAAACTCAACTGTTTGTGTTTCCTGCCTCAGGCTCTCCGAACTCCTTGATGGGCGTACCAACCGCCTGGCTCCGCCCCCCTGGTGTGTCCATCAAGCACTGAGGGAGGTGACAAGGGTTTTTGTGGTTGGCTGATGACTCCTTTTTAGGGGACAGGTGTAGTGCGGGGGTCTACCTGTGACTAGGAAACCAGGTGATCCAGCTCAACTGGGGCAAAGTCCGGCATGCAAGGATAACACTCTGGCAGTGCAAGGGTCCAATAGAAGAAAGAAAAATCCAGATTCCGGAGTAGTAGTAAAACTGATGCAATTTTATTAGAGGACGTAAAAATTAACACAATGACAAAAATAGGGAGCCCATATGCGGCATAAGGCTACGCGTTTCGAACGCTGCCTGCGTTCTTTGTCAAGCCTAAGTGAACATGTCTTGCTCACAAGCATTTAAACTCACTCCTACCAATGGGAGGAGTGTGTTTAATCAGAAAACACATGTGCCAGCATGGGGTAGATAACATACAAAACAACAATACAAAAATTTAACAATAAGAAAATAAATCCTTTTTTTATATATATATATATATATATATATATATACATACACAAAAAAAGAATTTTTAATATTAAAATTCCACATAAAAAAGAAAAATCTATCATCCGAAATGTACATGTGAACATTATCTACCAAGATTTAATAAGATTTAATAATGAAACATGACATCTCGTCTCAGATTAAGACCATTGGGTATTCTAGTTCCCAAATGAAATATCCAAAAAGCCTCACATGTGAGAACCTGATGTTGGATATCACCACCACGAGGAGAAATTTTAACTTTTTCTAAACCAAAAACACGCAGGGAGTCAGTATTGCAATTGTGATGTGAAATAAAATGTCTGGATGCCGATGAGAGATTTCTGGCTGGAATAACGGTGCCCTTAGAATTATAAATATCCCGGATATGTTCATTAAAACGCATCTTGAGTTTTCTCACTGTACAACCAATATAAAGTAGGTTGCAGCTGGTGCACTTAATGCAATAAACCACATTGGTGGTATTACAATTAATGTACCTCGAAATGGAATATGTGACAGTCTCACCAGTATTTGAAAATGAGCTACAAGGTAAGGCAAATTCACATGTGCGGCAGCGTGACGTGCCGCACCTAAAAAATCCCTTGTGTTCAAGCCAGGTGGAAACAGGTTTATTTTTTACAAAAAAACTAGGTGAAAGAATGTTGCCCAGTGAAGGTGCTTTTTTAGCAACCACACTGCAACCAGATTGCAGTATGGTTGCAAGAACAGGATCCTCATTTAAAACGGGTAAATACCGTTTAATAATGTTTTTGATATGATTAAATTGTGTGCTGTATTGTAAAGAAAGCACTGTTTTGTTATGCAATTTCATATTATTCTTATTATTTTTACATTCAGAGTTTTTATTTGAAAAATCTATCAATTGATCACGTTTTTTATTATCTACTATCTTGCGTGCTCTCTGAAGTGTCCAGGATGGATAACCCCTTGCACTTAATCTGGATTCAGCTGACCTGACTTCATTGTTATATGCAGAATGCTCACTGCAATTACGTAAAACCCTAGTAAATTCACCCACTGGTACAGCTTTGATTGTATGATTAGGATGACTGCTCATAGCGTGTAAAATTGTATTTCCAGCCAGTGGTTTACGATAAATACAAGTGGATATAATCTGATTAGGCATGCCTGTGAACGTCAAATCCAAAAAATTTATTTTATTATTGTCACAAAAATGGGTAAATTTTAGATTGAATTGATTATTGTTTAAATAATTCATGAACTCCGGAATTAATAAGGTGGGACCATTCCAAATGAATAACTAGTCATCAATAAATCTACCGTACCAGTGGATGAACTTACAGTAAGGGTTATTAATATAATACAAGTATTTTTCCTCCCAGTGAGCCATAACCAAATTCGCAATTGAAGGCGAGAATTTAGCACCCATAGAAACTCCGTGGTACTGTAAATAAAACTGTTTATTGAACACGAAAAAATTATGTACCATCAAAAATTGCGCAACTTGTATGATATAATTTTGAAACGCTGAAGAATAGGAGCTATATTTATCCAAGTGAAAAATCAAAGCTTGTATAGCTACAGATAAAGGAATGCTAGTGTACAGTGATATAACATCGCAACTAAGCCAACTAAAGCCTGTTTGCCAAATTTTATTGGAGAACTGATCAAGAATGTCAATACTATCTTTGATGTACCCTGGAGTTCTATGGGTTAAAGGCTGCAGTATTGAATCCAGCCATTCACTCATATGTTCATTAGAAGAGCCGATACCTGAGACTATTGGTCTCATTGGGGGAGGTGATATTCCCTTGTGTATCTTGGGTAAAGCGTGCAGAGTCGGGGTAACAGGATGTTGTACAATGAGATAATCCTTTTGTTTCTCAGTAATATAATTCAAATGTACACCTTCATCAATCAATCGGACAATCAATGCAGAAAATTTCTCAGGAGGATCATAGCTCAGTAGCACATTTTCAAATACTGGTGAGACTGTCACATATTCCATTTCGAGGTACATTAATTGTAATACCACCAATGTGGTTTATTGCATTAAGTGCACCAGCTGTAATTTACTTTATATTGGTTGTACAGTGAGAAAACTGAAGGTGCGTTTTAATGAACATATCCGGGATATTTATAATTCTAAGGGCACCGTTATTCCAGCCAGAAATCTCTCATCGGCATCCAGACATTTTATTTCACATCACAATTGCAATACTGACCCTGCGAGTTTTTGGTTTAGAAAAAGTTAAAATTTCTCCTCGTGGTGGTGATATCCAACATCAGGTTCTCACACGTGAGGCTTTTTGGATATTTCATTTGGGAACTAGAATACCCAATGGTCTTAATCTGAGACGAGATGTCATGTTTCATTATTAAATCTTATTAAATCTTGGTAGATAATGTTCACATGTACATTTCGGATGATAGATTTTTCTTTTTTATGTGGAATTTTAATATTAAAAATTCTTTTTTGTGTATGTATATATATATATATATATATATATATATTGTGAGGTAGCACGGTCGGCTGCGCTGCAGAAGACACGGGATCCAGGCATTAAGGTTCACAGCACACGGTTTTAATGTCCAAACAAAAAAAAGTCCACAACAATATATACATGTGCCTCTGCAGCAGAGAACTCAGGGAGTTGTGTTCACTCCCTCACACCCGGCACACCTGCCCTCGTTCCTGTTTCCATTTAACCCTTCCTTCAGCCTGTAGGGAAACAGGATTAACCCTAGAGTGGATTTACTTTCTATCATGGAGTGAGCACAACCGGGGCGAGACATACCGGCCGTCATAGATAACCCCGGTCACAGTCTCACATACCCCCCCCCTCAGTTCAATCGTGCGGGGTTGAACTCCCGCCATCAAACACGGGCCGCGGGACAAGGCATCGGCGTTGCCCTGCAACCTACCGGCCCTATGTTCAACCGTAAACCGGACGTTCTGCAGAGAAAGGAACCACCGGGTAACCCGGGCATTCCGTTCCTTGGCGGACCTCATCCAGACCAGTGGAGAGTGATCCGTCACCAAGCGAAACTGCCGTCCCAGGAGGTAATAGCGTAGGGACTCCAAGGCCCACTTGATCGCCAGGCACTCCTTCTCCACTACGCTATAATTCCGCTCGGGAGGGGTGAGCTTCCTACTTAAGAAGGTGACGGGGTGTTCCTCCCCCTGAACCACCTGAGACAGCACTGCCCCCAGGCCGACCTCTGAGGCGTCAGTCTGTACTATGAACTCCTTCCGGAAATCAGGGTGTACAAGAACGGGCTGTCCGCACAGGACCCCCTTCAGGGCCCGGAAGGAGTCCTCGGCCTGCGGAGTCCAGCGCACCATGACGGACTTCTTGCCTTTGAGAAGGTCCGTCAAGGGGGCTGATAGTCCCGCAAAATCCTTTACAAACCTCCTGTAGTACCCCACGATACCCAGGAAGGCCCTAACCTGCTTCGTGGTCAGGGGTCTAGGCCACTTCTGGATCGCCTCAACCTTGTTAATTTGGGGCTTAATCACTCCTTGGCCTATCACGTAGCCCAAGTAGCGGGCTTCCGTGAGTCCCAACGCACATTTCTTGGGATTGGCTGTCAATCCGGCTGTTCGAAGCGCGTCCACCACCGCTTGTACCTGTTCCAAGTGGGTCTGCCAATCGGAGCTGTAAATAATGATGTCATCAAGGTACGCTGATGCATACGCCTGGTGGGGTTCCAGCACTAAGTCCATCAACCTCTGGAACGTGGCCGGAGCGCCATGTAACCCAAAAGGCAAGACAACATAGTGGAAGAGACCCTCCGGCGTAACAAAAGCGGTTTTCTCCTTGGCGGACTCCGTCAGTGGCACCTGCCAGTACCCCTTGGTCAGGTCGAGTGTGGTAAAATACCGCGCCTGTCCCAGCCTATCAATCAGCTCATCCACTCTGGGCATGGGGTAGAGATCGAACTTGGATATTTCGTTCAATCTCCTAAAGTCATTGCAGAACCTTAAGGAGCCATCGGGTTTTGGTATTAGGACAATCGGACTAGCCCATTCACTCCGGGATTTTTCGATGACCCCCAGGTGTAACATTGTCTTTACTTCCTCCGATATGGCTTGTCGTCGAGCCTCCGGTACCCGGTATGACTTCAGGCGTACCTTCAGGTGGGGCTCGGTGACAATATCATGCCGTATCAGACTGGTCCTACCGGGCAGCTCGGAGAAGACATCGGGGTTCTGCTGAACCAACCGTCTGGCCTCTCGCCTCTGAGTCTTGGTGAGGGCTTCTCCAATCCTTACTTCCGGTTCGTCCTCTCCAGAGGTCGCTGGAGCCGGAGATGAACGACCCGAAGAGGAGGGAGATGGGGAAAAAACAGCCATCAGGCTTTCCCGTTCCTGCCAGGGTTTTAATAGGTTGACATGGTATATTTGTTCAGGTTTCCGCCTACCGGGCTGCAATACTTTATAGTTAACCACCCCGACTCTTTCCTTTATCTCGTAGGGGCCTTGCCACTGAGCCAGGAATTTACTCTCCGCCGTGGGGATTAATACCAACACCCGATCTCCGGGTTTAAAGGTCCGCACGGTGGCTTGTCTATTGTAGCGGCCGCTTTGCGCGGCCTGAGCCTCCTGTAAATGCTCCTTCACAATTGGCATGACCGCGCTTATGCGGTTCTGCATACCCAAAATGTGTTCAATCACACTTTTATGGGGGGTGGGCTCTTGCTCCCATGTTTCCTTTGCCAGGTCCAACAATCCCCGGGGATGTCGCCCGTATAACAACTCAAAAGGCGAAAACCCCGTGGATGCCTGTGGCATCTCACGGATAGCAAACATCAAATAGGGAAGCATCATATCCCAGTCTTTCCCATCTTTTGAAATCACCCTTTTTAGCATGGTTTTCAGGGTTTTATTGAAACGCTCGACTAAACCGTCCGTTTGAGGATGATACACAGACGTACGCAACTGCTTGATCTGGAGTAGCCGGCATAGCTCTTTGGTCACTTTAGACATGAATGGGGTCCCCTGATCCGTAAGGATCTCCTTGGGCAACCCCACCCGGCAGAACACAGCAAACAACTCCCGAGCTATAAGCTTTGCTGCAGTATGTCTGAGAGGTATCGCCTCGGGATACCGGGTGGCATAGTCAACGATCACTAGGATGTGTTGGTGCCCTCGAGCGGACTTTACGAGGGGCCCCACCAGATCCATCCCTATCCGTTCAAAAGGGACTTCTATAATGGGTAATGGTACCAACGGACTGCGAAAATGGGTCAGGGGTGCGGTAAGCTGACACTCTGGGCAGGTTTCGCAGAACCGTTTTACCTCCCCAAAGACTCCGGGCCAATAGAACCTTTGCAATATTCGCTCCTGCGTTTTCTTGACCCCTAGGTGGCCACTCATCAGGTGTTTATGAGCCAAGTCGAGGACCCGCCGACGATGCGGCTGGGGCACCACCAACTGCTCTACCCCCACGCCCCGTATTTCATCTACCCGGTAGAGTAAATCCTGCTTAAGAGCGAAATGGGGGTACCTTACCTGGGCACCGGGCAGCTGTGCCACCCCGTCAATTACTGTCACCCGACTCCGGGCATGTATTAATGTAGGGTCCTGGAGTTGGGCAGTCCCAAACGTATCCGGGGACGCCTCCAACTCCGGGATGGGTTCGACCGTCTCAGCCTCTCCTGCCAATACCTCTAGGGGCGACCTATCGGGTTCACATTCTGTCCCTATCATGGGGACCCCTACGGCAGGTGTCCCGGATTCAGGATTGTAGGGCTCAGGTCCCGGACTGACCAATATCTGAGGAGACTTAGGGGGTCCCTTCCATAAAGTCCAAAAATAGGGCAGATCCCTTCCTAGGATCACGTCATAAGGAAGAGTGTTAAGAAGTCCCACCTCATGTTGCACCTGACCGCAAGGTGCTGTGATGGTGACAAACCCCGTGGGATAGTCTCGGCGGTCCCCATGTATGCAAACCACCCCCACGGTACGTCCTGTGGCCTTTACTTTAGCCCTCAAGGTGGATCGCACAAGGGTCACTAAGCTTCCGGAATCCAACAATCCTGTAACCGGACATCCATTCACCTGTATTTGGCACAAGTGGGGCTCCGTCTCTAGGGAGACCAGGTCAGCGGTACACACCACCTGAGCATACATTGAACCCCGCCGGGTAACCCCACAATCCATGGGCTCCGTGGTGAGTGGACACTGGGCTTCCATATGTCCCACCCGCTGGCACCGCCAACATCTAATGGGGACGGAAACCCCCTTGACGGGTTGTCGTTTAGGGTACAGAACCTTCCGGACCTCAGGATTGGCGGCCGCGGCCTCAGGCGGGACGGTAGGGGACTCCTGCACCGTTGTCGGCGGTGGGTCCTTGGCCCTAGGCTTGGAGGGGCCGGACCGACGGGCGGTACGCAAAGTCTCAGTGTCCCGTATCAAGTCCTGCGTAGCCACATGCCGCTCTACCAGGGACACTAACTGGTCCAGGGTACTCGGGTCACCCTGTCCTACCCACCGTTGAACGGTGACGGGTAAAGTGCGCACAAAACGATCCACTACTACCCTTTCCACCATCTGCGCCGGGCTCAGAGTGTCAGGCTGCAACCATTTTTTTACAAGATGCAACAAGTCATAGGCCTGGGAGCATACGGGTTTGGCTTCCTCATAGAACCACTGATTTACCCGCTGAGCCCGTACATAGGTATTCACCCCCAACCGTGCCAGTATTTCGGCTTTTAGGGTCACATAGTCAATGGCGTCCTCGGTACAGAGGTCCAGGTACGCTTTTTGGGGTTCCCCCGTCAGATAGGGCGACAATACCTCAGCCCACTGGGGGGTGGGCAGCTTTTCCCGCTCGGCCACCCGCTCAAACACCACCAGGAACGCTTCCACATCATCCCCCGGGGTCATCTTTTGCAACGCTTGTCTCACCGCTTTCCGGACGCTGCCGTCATCACCCGGTCCCGGGGTTGTTGCTGCCGGTCCGGCACGGATCGACTTGGCCAGGAGAACCATCTGTTCTTGGTGCCTTTTTTCCTGCGCTTGCAAGGATTGCTGCTGACGTTCCAACGCCCGGAGCAGGTGTGCATTGGTCTGTTGCTGCTGTGCATTAGCCTCTTGTAGCTGTGCATTAGTCTGTTGCTGCTGCCTTAGTATGTCCTCCATGGCGTCACCGGGTTTGGGCTGTAGTATAGCCGCTCGGATCCAGGACATGTGCTGCTGGGTCACCAGGGATGATGCTACACCTCACCGGCTGTCATGCCCACATTCTCCACCATATGTGAGGTAGCACGGTCGGCTGCGCTGCAGAAGACATGGGATCCAGGCATTAAGGTTCACAGCACACGGTTTTAATGTCCAAACAAAAAAAAGTCCACAACAATATATACATGTGCCTCTCCAGCAGAGAACTCAGGGAGTTGTGTTCACTCCCTCACACCCGGCACACCTGCCCTCGTTCCTGTTTCCATTTAACCCTTCCTTCAGCCTGTAGGGAAACAGGATTAACCCTAGAGTGGATTTACTTTCTATCATGGAGTGAGCACAACCGGGGCGAGACATACCGGCCGTCATAGATAACCCCGGTCACAGTCTCACAATATATATAAAAAGGATTTATTTTCTTATTGTTGAATTTTTGTATTGTTGTTTTGTATGTTATCTACCCCATGCTGGCACATGTGTTTTCTGATTAAACACACTCCTCCCATTGGTAGGAGTGAGTTTAAATGCTTGTGAGCAAGACATGTTCACTTAGGCTTGACAAAGAACGCGTAGCCTTATGCCGCATATGGGCTCCCTATTTTTGTCATTGTGTTAATTTTTACATCCTCTAATAAAATTGCATCAGTTTTACTACTACTCCGGAAGCTGGATTTTTCTTTCTTCTATTGTCTACCTGTGACTACCTGGCTAGTCCACGGCGTCACACAAGCCTAGTAAAAAGAAGGATTTCGGTTGTGCCTCAAACCAGGCATCTGTAGCAGCCATGGCATCAGAAATGATGTTTAAATTTTGTAGCCTTGTGGTGTTTCTTCAGGTTTGGAAACAGATGATAGTCTGAGGAAGCTAGATCTGGTGAATAAGGTGGGTAGTCAATCAGCTGGAAGCCCAGCTCTGCCAGTTTTGTCATGGTCGCTTGTGCAGTGTGAGTGGAGGCGTTGTCTTGCAGGAACAAGATTCCTTTGGACAGCTTGCTGCACCTTTTGGCCTTCAGATCTGCCTTCAATTGGTTCAAACGTTCAATGTAATACCTTGCATTGATGGTGAAACCCTTTTGAAGGTAGTCCACTAGCAGCATATCCTCTTTATCCCAGAACACAGACGCCATCACCTTAGTGGCTGATTTTTGCACCCTGAACAACTTTGGACGAGGTGAACCACTGTACCTCCACTCTTTTGACTGCTCCTTGTTTTCAGAGTCATATAAATAAATCCAGGTCTCATCCATAGTGACCAGTCGATCCAGGATGTTCTTATACGTCCGGAAATGCTGATAAATGGACTGGGAAGTTTTCACTCGCATGCTTCTCTGATCTATTGTCAAACAATTGGGGACCCACTTTGCAGATCGCTTCCTCATGTCCAAATGTTTATGGATAATGGCACAAACACATTTATGGGAAATCCCCATGATGTCTGCTATTGATTTAGCTGAAATTGGTCGATTCTCCAGTATGAGGTTGTGCACAGCATCGATGATCTCCGGAACAACAACCACTCTCGGTCGTCCAGGACGTTCCTCATCATTGGTGATGAAGTGGCCGTTTTAAATTTGGCAACCCAGTTACCAGTATTTCAACTGTGGAATATGAAGGGCATTGATCCCTCAATGTCTGTGACATATCACCATGAATACCCTTTGCGGACTTTCCTTGCAGAAACAAGAATGTTATCCCTCCTCTGCTCTCAGTTGCGGTGAATATCGCATTAGACTCTGCCATTTTGTTTTCCCGCGTGCGTAGAACACTGTTGCCATAAGCAAGAAAAACAAAATTTTGAAAACATATATTGGACACATAAGGCTTTCATGTGATGTAACATTTGTTACCATAGAAACAAAAAAAGATCACAAAGCCAAAGACTTATCAGCAGCCCCTCGTATTAAGGCAGATAGAACTTACACATAATGGCATATGGGACACAGACATGATGGCAGACGACTGCTGGAGTCTCCAACATGATTGTCTCGATGACACACATAAAAGGAAATTGCATAAACAGCATTTTTTGAAGCATTTACATTAATAGCAATTAATAACAAATTAATGTTTTATTAATCAAATCATACATATCTTTTTCCTGTCACTGGATATTTTTAATTTCTTTTTTTTGTATGATTTTACACTGTTTACTTACTACTTGTAACAAAGATAATAGTATTCTTGCAATTCTGAAGGCTTTTCAATCAGGTTATATTAGTTAACTAACTATTAAATATCTCAGAAACTAGAGCCAATCTGGCAAAACCAAAGTCATATTCTTAAAGGGAACCTGTCACCAGTTTTTTGCTTTATAAGCTGCAGCCACCACCAGTGGGCTCTTATATACAGCATTCTAACATGCTGTATATAAGAGCCCAGGCCGCTGTGTAGAACGTAAAAATCACTTTATAATACTCACATAAACCGGTCGCTGCGGTTGTTTGGGGATCAAATGGGCGCCTTCGTCCTCCGGTGCTGGCGCCACCTCTTTTGGCCATCTTTGTTGCCACCTCTGTCGTCCTTCCGAAGTTGCGGTGCATGACGCGTCCGACGTCATACACACTCGCCGGCATTGAGGTCCTGAGCAGGGCAGATCAAAGTATTGTAGTGCGCCTGCGCTGGACCGGCGAGTGTGTATGACGTAGACGTGTCATGCAAACAGGCTTCAGAAGGAGGACGAAGATGGCCGAAAGAGGCGGCGCCGGCACCGGAGGACGAAGACGCCAATTTGAGCCACATCCACCGCAGCGCGACTGTTAGGTGAGTATTATAAAGTGTTTTTTATGTTTTACACAGCGGCCTGGGCTCTTATATACTGCATGTTAGAATGCTGTATCTAAGAGCCCCGGTGGTGGCCGCAGCTTATAAAGCGTAAAACTGGTGACAGGTTCCCTTTAATCAGCACCAGAAATTTAATATAACACCATTCAAACATTATTGGCACCAAAGTCACTGTATACCAGTGCTATCATCCAATGGATGGATGATCCTTGTTCACTGTGGGCACTTCTGTGTCCCATACCCCCCCCCCCCCCACATTGTCCATCACAGCATCTAGATTTCCCCATTCTAGCTTTGTCACAACACTGCAGTAAGGAATAGTTCAATTTAGCAGCTTATCATATATGCATCCACTTTCTTCATAACATTAAAGTTAGCCAAGAAAAGCACTGCATCTTTGCATCCTCAGATCACCAGGGACAAAGTTCTGTTGTGGTGGAACCGATGGAGGATAAATTTAGCAGTCATCACCAATATTTACATTAGTTACTGCAGGGTATTCAAGGGAAAGTACAGCAAAGTAGCTAAAGGAACTACACTAATAGCACGGAGCTTAGCGATAACTGGTTGCAGAGGTTGCAGTCACATCTGTGTCCTGGTGTCTCTGGGGCTCAATTGTCCCATAATGTTACTAATAAGTAAAAGTTCAGGGCCCAATGCAAATATGGGCCCCGAATTATCAATTTTTATACTATAAAAATCTAGTGTACCTTACCATATACCATATATCTGAAAAGATTCTTAACACCCGAACCCGAAAGAAAATATAAATTACCGAAAAGCAATTGTCCGCGGACCTGTAATAGAAATCCCGGGACTCCTTTGTGCTGGCCGTTCTCTTTCCCTTCTATTATTTATTACACTGTATAACCAGCACCATATAAAATGCTCTGCTCATTATTTTTCTACATGTTGCACCTCTTAGCCGACATTTTAAATTAACTTTTTCCTGTTTGATGATGGGGTTTAGACCATTTTTCTCATTTTTTTTAACAGTATAACAGACTAAAATAGGAAAATTGATGTACCTAAAAATGTTATTTGCTTTGTAATAAAAAAACCAATCAGCAGAGTCAAAGCCATAGCTTCATGTAAAGAAAAACGCTAAATTACTCTTTGCAAGGCATTTTTCAAAAATTGGTTGTGCTAAATTGTATTGTAAAAAACGGTTGGTGTACGGCTTCACATCTGTTTTCTTGAAGGATGTTTCCTGGGAGAGTCAAGCTGAAAAAATGCATTATCTTCTTTTTCTATTCATACTTTTCGATACCAGACATTTTGATGGAAACCTATCCGTACCACTTGGAATCACCTCCAGTAGAAAGTTGGCTCAGGCAGAACTGGTCAATTTTTTCATTTTTCTACATAGCCAAGGCAAAATGGTTTGCTGGCATTGCCCCAGGAGTACTGATATTTCCTTACATGCATGTACTTGGTCTTCTCCAATTATAACAATGGGGCTCTGGAGTCACTTCACATTTGAATTAAGGTGTTGGCCACTAATTTTCAAGTCCCTTTTCATGTGAACTAACTGTCATAGATAAGAACTTTACTAACTACTTTGCCTTCTCAAACCTTACTGAAATCTAACCTGCTCCCCTGGTCACATGACATTTGGTTGAGAATCTCCTGGCTCCCTGTTATGTCATGTTCGGGCTCTGGAAACTAATGACTAGGCCAGGCTGTCACAGGGGTACCGGGTGGTCTTCTATATTTCAGATGTCACAAGATCGCAGCGCATGACTACATGCACACTTGCACAGGTTAATTCTACTAGTTGTGCATATTCTCCTTGGTCCAGTGCTGCATGGGTTAAACTGTTCATTTGGCCTCCTAACTCAGAATGAAAAGTCTTACCTCAGCTGTTCTGATTTTCCCACTCATCTCTGCTATAAATACTTTTTTTCTCAGCTCAGGGTGTTGCCAGTGATAGCTTATTTATACCTAGCATTTGGAGTGGACTTTTGAGCTGTGAATTAAGTCTTTTTTGGAGCTGTAGCCGGAGATTGCTGGTTGGAAGTTTGTGTGGTGCTTTTCCTTCCCTTAATCCCTTTTCAGCTTGCCTCACTTATCCATTCCCTTTAGGGGTGCTTCACACACAGCGAGCTCACTGCCGAGATCGCTGCTGAGTCACGCTTTTTGTGACGCAGCAGTGACCTCATTAGCGATCTCGCTGTGTGTGACACTGAGCAGCGATCTGGCCCCTGCTGCGAGATCGCTGCTCGTTACACACAGCCCTGGTTCGTTTTCTTCAAAGCCGCTCTCCTGCTGTGACACACAGATCGCTGTGTGTGACAGCAAGAGAGCGACAAATGAAGCGAGCAGGGAGCAGGAGCCGGCGTCTGACAGCTGAGGTAAGCTGTATCCAAGATAAACATCGGGTAACCAAGGTGGTTACCCGATATTTACCTTAGTTACCAGCCTCTGCAGCTCTCACGCTGCCTGTGCTGCCGGCTCCGGCTCTCTGCACATGTAGCTGCTGTACACATCGGGTTAATTAACCCGATGTGTACAGCAGCTAGGAGAGCAAGGAGCCAGCGCTAAGCAGTGTGCGCGGCTCCCTGCTCTCTGCACATGTAGCTGCATTACACATCGGGTTAATTAACCCGATGTGTACTGTAGCTAGGAGAGCAAGGAGCCAGCGCTCAGTGTGCGCGGCTCCCTGCTCCCTGCTCACACTGGTAACTAATGTAAACATCGGGTAACCATACCCGATGTTTACCTTAGTTACCAGTCTCCGCAGCTTCCAGACGGCGGCTCCGTGCAAGCGCAGCGTCGCTTGCACGTCGCTGCTGGCTGGGGGCTGTTCACTGGTCGCTGGTGAGATCTGCCTGTTTGACAGCTCACCAGCGACCATGTAGCGATGCAGCAGCGATCCTGACCAGGTCAGATCGCTGGTCGGATCGCTGCTGCATCGCTAAGTGTGAAGGTACCCTTACTCTTTCCTGTAATTTTGTGTGCTTTGTAAGATTGCTATTTCGTTTACCCCTGTTTGTCTTATTTACTCTGTGTCTTTAACCTAGAGCAAGACTAGTGTACCTGCTGGCCTGCACACTAGACAGGGTTATGTTCAGGGAAAGAGGGATAGGAACGTGATTAGCACACAGGGTGAAAAAACACATCTAGGGACGTTAGGGAGCTCAGGGTTGCTTAGGATAAGTGTCAGGTGTTGTCTATCCCTATCCTTCCCTTGTGGCACTATATCCCTTCTAGAGTTGAGCGCGGTTCTAGGTTCGAGGTTCTCCAGTTCCCGGCTCGAGTGATTTTGGGGCCTGTTCTAGATCGAACTAGAACTCGAGCTTTTTGCAAAAGCTCGATAGTTCTAGAAACGTTCGATAATGGTTCTAGCAGCAAAAAAACAGCTAATTCCTAGCTGGCTTTCCGCTGTAATAGTGTAAGTCACTCTGTGACTCACACTATTATGAAATTTCAGTGTATAGTGTGCGTGAACAGCGCCTTCAGATCACTGCTGTTTGTATAATGGCGATCGCCATTTTTTTTTTGTTTTCCTTGTCTCCTTCCCTAAGCGCGCGCGTGTAGTGGCGCGGGCCAGCATGTCAGCCAATCCCAGACACACACACAGCTAAGTGGAATTTTAGCCAGAGAAGCAACGGCATGTGTGATAGGATGTCCATGTCACATGTCCCTGCATTATAAAACCGGACATTTTCCTCCAGCACGCCATTATCTGCCTTCTGCGTCCTTGGTGTCAGACATCACTGGCGCAGCTCCGTCCTAAATCCTATCGCCGATACAGCTGTATGCGCTCCATCCACAGCGCTGGACAGCATAGGGATAGCACTTTCTATAAGTCCTTTTAAGGGCTCGTACCGGCAGGGTCAGAGCCATAGGTGACAGGTCCTGAAAACAGAGACAGCGTCTGTGTAGCTAAGGTCAGGGATTTCGTCGCTGCATTTCCCCATTAGGAGGGAATAGAAAGGCAAGCTTCCTTTCCTCTACCCAGAGCCCCACAATCCTGGCACTGTACCCTCCTGTCCTCTGCACACTCCAACTCATTATAACTAAGCCATTATACTAGCAAACACTCAGTGTACCTAGTGGCATCCTAAACGTGGCTATTGGACTTTTGTCTAGTCCCACTAGTGCAAAGACATTTGCAGCACCTCTACCTGCATTGCACACTCCAACTCATTATAACTAAGCCATTATACTAGCAAACACTCAGTGTACCTAGTGGCATCCTAAACGTGGCTATTGGACTTTTGTCTAGTCCCACTAGTGCAAAGACATTTGCAGCACGTCTGCCTGCATTGCACACTCCAACTCATTATAACTAAGCCATTATACTAGCAAACACTCAGTGTACCTAGTGGCATCCTAAACGTGGCTATTGGACTTTTGTCTAGTCCCACTAGTGCAAAGACATTTGCAGCACGTCTGCCTGCATTGCACACTCCAACTCATTATAACTAAGCCATTATACTAGCAAACACTCAGTGTACCTAGTGGCATCCTAAACGTGGCTATTGGACTTTTGTCTAGTCCCACTAGTGCAAAGATATTTGCAGCACGTCTGCCTGCATTGCACACTCCAACTCATTATAACTAAGCCATTATACTAGCAAACACTCAGTGTACCTAGTGGCATCCTAAACGTGGCTATTGGACTTTTGTCTAGTCCCACTAGTGCAAAGACATTTGCAGCACGTCTGCCTGCATTGCACACTCCAACTCATTATAACTAAGCCATTATACTAGCAAACACTCAGTGTACCTAGTGGCATCCTAAACGTGGCTATTGGACTTTTGTCTAGTCCCACTAGTGCAAAGACATTTGCAGCACGTCTGCCTGCATTGCACACTCCAACTCATTATAACTAAGCCATTATACTAGCAAACACTCAGTGTACCTAGTGGCATCCTAAACGTGGCTATTGGACTTTTGTCTAGTCCCACTAGTGCAAAGATATTTGCAGCACGTCTGCCTGCATTGCACACTCCAACTCATTATAACTAAGCCATTATACTAGCAAACACTCAGTGTACCTAGTGGCATCCTAAACGTGGCTATTGGACTTTTGTCTAGTCCCACTAGTGCAAAGATATTTGCAGCACGTCTGCCTGCATTGCACACTCCAACTTATTATAACTAAGCCATTATACTAGCAAACACTCAGTGTACCTAGTGGCATCCTAAACGTGGCTATTGGACTTTTGTCTAGTCCCACTAGTGCAAAGATATTTGCAGCACGTCTGCCTGCATTGCACACTCCAACTCATAGTTACTAATCCATTATACTAGCAATTTATGCTGCCAGTTTAAGGGCCGTAGTTGCATTGTCAGGGATATTTATTCTTTATTATTCTGCTGTTAATAAAGCTAGACCACCACTGCAATCTACACCACCTCTCAATTTTTACTACCACATTTTCAGTGCACAATCTTGTCGCAATCAACATGAGTGGCAAAATGACAGATGCTGGTGGAAAGGGGAAGAGGCGTGGTGGAAAAGGAAAAAAAGGTTTTGTCCATGGGGAAGGTGGCAAAGCTCCATTATCATCTGCTGAAGATAGACCATCTACCAGCAAAAGTAAGATGTCTACTACTTACCGTGGACAATCCAATGTGCTCCCTTTTTTACGGACACGAACAACAGGAACAAAGGTAGATGATGGCCAAAAAAGGAAAATGCTTGAATGGATCTCAAGTGGTCCAACAAGTGCCCTCTCAGCCACTTCAAGTACCGCATCCAAAAAACAGCAGTCCTCTGAGTTGTCATCCCAATCAAACTTGCTTTCTCCCAGCTCTGAAGTCTCCTTCAGCCCTCCACAGTATGGTGGAACTGAGATGGCTGCGTCTGCAGAGCTGTTCAGTCACACTATAGCCTGGGAATCAGAGGTCTGCTCCCAAGCTACAGTGAGTACAGAACATGAAATGGTCTGCAGTGATGCCCAGAACCTTTGTGACTCTGATTCAGGCCGTGAGGACCAAGTTTCTGAGCATAATGTTGACCCTTTGTCACAAACTGTAACACCTGTGGTTATAGACAATGAGGAACATACTGATGAAGATGAGACGCAGATACCCGATTGGGATGACAACTTAAATATTCGGTCAGGGCAAGAAGAGGCTCGGTCTGAGGGGGAGGGGAGTGCAAACACAACAATTGATGATGAAGTTCTAGATCCCAACTACTGTCAACCCACAGTCAGGCACTCGAGGAGGTCAACAGAGGTGGTGGAGGAGGATGTAACTGATGACGAAGTTACCTTGCGCTTTCCTGGACAGAGTCGGAGTACTGGTAGCACGTCTACAACTGCATCCTCAGCCACCACTCTGCCTCTGAGCACTAGTCGGGGTGGATCAACAGGTCGCATGCCCTCTAAGCCTTGCCTAGCCTGGTCCTTTTTTGACATAGCAAAAGATCGCCCAAATTATGTGATCTGTAAAATTTGTCATGGTTCTATTAGTAGAGGTCAAAACCTCAGCAGTTTGACAACTTCTTCCATGAATCGTCACATGAATAAATATCATATGTCCCGGTTGGAAGCTCACCTTGCTGCAATGCGGCCTAGCGGAGCGAACCATCCACCGCCTGCCCCTTCCAGTGCATCCGCGCGCTCTTCATCTTCTAGGACTGTGGGGACAGCTGTCACACCTGTTTTTCCACGCACAACTTCCACCACTGTAACTGCAACAGGCAGTTTGCTTGGTAGGTCGTCAGGTGGTTTGGAAGGGGAAACAAGTGAGTGTGTACAGCTCTCTCAGACATCGATAGCACCAACGTTGGATGAAGGCAACATCATGTCTCCGCCTGCACTTTCCTCACAAACCTGCATTTTTCCAGGGACACCCTACTCAACACCGTCTACACACAGCAGCCAGATCTCTGTCCCTCAGATGTGGTCAAATAAAAGGCCACTTCCTGCGACCCATGACAAAGCTAAGAGGTTGACTCTATCCCTCTGTAAGCTCTTGGCTACCGAAATGCTGCCTTTCCGCCTAGTGGACACGCAGGATTTTAGAGACCTTATGTCTGTCGCTGTGTCCCAGTACCAGATGCCTAGTCGCCACTACTTCTCTAAGAAAGGTGTGCCCGCGCTACACCAGCATGTCGCACACAACATCACCGCTTCCTTGAGAAACTCTGTGTGTGAACGGGTGCATTTCACCACCGATACTTGGACCAGTAAGCATGGACAGGGACGTTACATGTCGCTGACTGGGCACTGGGTAACTATGGTGATAGATGTTGAAGGGTCTGCTGCACAAGTCTTGCCGTCCCCACGACTTGTGTGTCAATCCTCTGTCTGTCCAGGTTCCGCCACTGCTTCTGCCTCCTCCACCTCATCTGTGTCCTCCACCTCCGCCCCAAGCCTGCCTGGTCAGGCCACCAGTGTTCTCACTGCGCAGAAGGAATCACGCACGCCTCATTACTATGCTGCCAGCAGAGCGCAACAGCATCAGGCGGTCTTTAGCTTGACATGTCTTGGGAATAAGAGTCACACAGCTGAGGAGTTGTGGTCAGCTCTGCGGTCCAAGTTTAATAAATGGTTGTCTCCGCTCAACCTGCAGCCTGGTAAGGCCGTGTGCGACAATGCTGCAAACCTGGGTGCGGCCCTTCACCTGGGCAAGGTGACACACGTGCCTTGTATGGCTCACGTGTTGAACCTTGTTGTCCAGCAATTTTTAACACACTATCCCGGCCTAGATGGCCTTCTGAACAGGGCACGAAAACTGTCTGCTCACTTCCGCCGTTCAAGCGCCGCAGCTGAGCGACTTGCATCACTCCAGAAGTCTTTCGGCCTGCCGGTTCATCGCCTGAAATGCGATGTGGCGACACGCTGGAATTCAACTCTCCACATGTTACAGCGACTGTGGCAGCACCGCCGAGCCCTGGTGCAATACGTCATGACGTATAGCCTGGGCCAACGAGATGCAGAGGTGGGGCAGATCACCCTGATGGAGTGGTCTCAGATCAAGGACCTATGCACCCTTCTGCACAGTTTCGACATGGCGACGAATATGTTTAGCGCTGACAATGCCATTATCAGCATGACAATTCCAGTCATTTACATGCTGGAGCACACGCTAAACACTATTCGGAGTCAGGGGGTGGGACAACAGGAAGGGGAGGAACTACAGGAGGATTCATATGCGCAAAGGACAACAACATCACCAAGGTCCAGACGTTCATCATCACCAATGCGGCAGGCATGGGACCATGGGGGACAGGGATCAACAAGGGCGCATGGTAGCAGGCTAAATGTTGAGGAAGGTGCAGGAGAACATGAAGAAATGGAGGACGAACTGTCCATGGACATGGAAGACTCAGCGGATGAGGGAGACCTTGGTCAAATTTCTGTTGAAAGAGGTTGGGGGGAGATGTCAGAGGAAGAAAGAACGGTTAGCACCTCTATGCCACAAACACAGCGTGGACTTGGTCCGCATGGCTGCGCAAGACACATGACTGCCTTCTTGTTGCACTACCTCCAACATGACCCTCGTATTGTCAAAATTAGAAGTGATGATGACTACTGGATTGCCACACTATTAGATCCCCGGTACAAGTCCAAATTTTGTGACATAATTCCAGCCAAAGAAAGGGACGCACGTATGCAGGAGTATCAGCAGAAGCTGTTACTCGATCTTAGCTCGGCTTTTCCACCAAACAACCGTGCAGGTGCAGGGAGTGATTCTCCCAGTTGTAACTTGCCAAACATGGGACGGTCTCGTCATCTTCAACAGTCTACCCGTACCAGTAGGACCGTATCTGGTGCTGGTAACAGCAATTTTATGGAATCTTTTCATAATTTTTTTAGACCCTCCTTTGCAAGGCCACCAGAGACAACAAATCTGACACATAGTCAACGGCTGGAGAGGATGATGCAGGAGTATCTCCAAATGAACATCGATGCCATGACTTTGCAAATGGAGCCTTGCTCATTTTGGGCTTCAAATCTAGAAAAATGGCCAGAGCTATCCAGTTACGCCTTGGAGATTTTGTCGTGTCCAGCTGCCAGCGTTGTCTCTGAACGTGTCTTCAGTGCTGCTGGGTGTGTGCTGACAGATAAGCGCACGCGTCTGTCCAGTGACAATGTGGACAGACTGACGTTCATCAAAATGAACAAGTCATGGATCCAGAAGGAATTTACTACCCCTGTGTCATCCTGGGGAGAGTAAATGCTTGTGGATTTGGAATGTGCTTGATGCAAATCAAAACATCCTGTTTGCAACTAGGGCACAAGTGCTGCCACTGAAAGGGGTGGGTGTGTGTGGGGCCCAATTTTTTGAAAAAAGGGAGACTCCGCTTGGAGTAACCCTTGCTTACATTGTTTTTTAAAAGGAGCCAAGATGAACAGAGCTGGGATCAGGAAAGACTTTGCTACCTACCCCGGTGTCATCCTGGGGACGGTTAATTATGGCGTATTTTTGAATGTGCTTGATGCAAATCTAGCTGTGAAGTGTACAACTGGGGCACAACTGCTGCCACTGAAGGGGTGGGTGTGTGTGGGGCCCAATTTTTGGAAAAAAGGGAGACTCCGCTTGGAGTAACCCTTGCTTGCTGTGTTTTTTAAAAGGAGCCAAGATGAACAGAGCTGGGATCAGGAAAGACTTTGCTACCTACCCCGGTGTCATCCTGGGGACGGTTAATTATGGCGTATTTTTGAATGTGCTCGATGCAAATCTAGCTGTGAAGTGTAAAACTGGGGCACAACTGCTGCCACTGAAGGGGTGGGTGTGTGTGGGGCCCAATTTTTTTAAAAAAGGGAGACTCCGCTTGGAGTAACCCTTGCTTGCTGTGTTTTTTAAAAGGAGCCAAGATGAACAGAGCTGGGATCAGGAAAGACTTTGCTACCTACCCCGGTGTCATCCTGGGGACGGTTAATTATGGCGTATTTTTGAATGTGCTTGATGCAAATCTAGCTGTGAAGTGTACAACTGGGGCACAACTGCTGCCACTGAAGGGGTGGGTGTGTGTGGGGCCCAATTTTTGGAAAAAAGGGAGACTCCGCTTGGAGTAACCCTTGCTTACATTGTTTTTAAAAATGATCCTAGATGAACAGATCTGGGATCAGGAAAGACTTTGCTACCTAACCCGGGGTCATCCTGGGGACGGTTAATTATGGCGTATTTTTGAATGTGCTTGATGCAAATCTAGCTGTGAAGTGTACAACTGGGGCACAACTGCTGCCACTGAAGGGGTGGGTGTGTGTGGGGCCCAATTTTTTGAAAAAAGGGAGACTCCGCTTGGAGTAACCCTTGCTTGCTGTGTTTTTTAAAAGGAGCCAAGATGAACAGAGCTGGGATCAGGAAAGACTTTGCTACCTACCCCGGTGTCATCCTGGGGACGGTAAATTATGGAGTATTTTTGAATGTGCTTGATGCAAATCTAGCTGTGAAGTGTACAACTGGGGCACAACTGCTGCCACTGAAGGGGTGGGTGTGTGTGGGGCCCAATTTTTGGATAAAAGGGAGACTCCGCTTGGAGTCACCTTGCGGTGTTTTACATGATTTTAGAAGGGCGTGCCATGCCTATATCTGTGTGTCCTCCTCTTTTTCCTTGTCCTGCTCTTTTATTTTCGCATGAGTATATGTCCTTGTCATTTTCCCATGTGTTTGTGTTGTGTTGTGAGTTGTTTGTCACCTTTTAGACACCTTTGAGGGTGTTTTCTAGGTGTTTTTATGTGTTTGTGAATGCCTGCCATTGTTTCCTATGCGGTTCGAGTTCGGTTCGTCGAACGTTCGACGAACTGAACTCGAACGGGACCTCCGTTCGGTGAACCGACCTCGAGCCGAACCGGGACCGGTTCGCTCATCTCTAATCCCTTCTCCTGTTGTCTTGCCTTGTGCCGACCAGCCACCATGGCGGAGCACAACAACTAGGAGCTGCCTTGGAGTGGTAACTGGTACCTATCATCGGACTAGTCCATCCTCACCATCAGAAGTTCTTGTGAAGACAAGGGTAGGCACTTAGTCACGCCTCTCTCAGGTTAAGCCTGGTTATGGGAACAGTGGGTCAACATCCCTTTCAACTTGTATGGTGACACAGGTATACTGTATGGGTGGCTCCATTCAGCAGAGCTCACACTCTCCTGTGCGTTCTGCTGCAGACACAGTTCACCCTGCAGACACAACTCACCCTGGAAACACAACCCCACTTGAATCTGTATGTATGCAGCTGGATGTATATATAAGTAGACACACTGCTCTATATCCTGTGTAATTAATATATACACCATGCTGTATTCCCTCTATAGTATGAATACATTCATATCTCGCTCCCCATCCATCAGTCAGTTAGGGGGAGTATTGGATAATCTTTATTGCTGCGGCTGGTGTTCTGGTGCTTTGTACATTACTTTTATTTCCTCTAACAGTCTTCTGTACAGGAGATGGTTCTTATACCATGTGTAATGCTGAGTAAAAAGTGGCAAGAGTGTAGGAAGAGTGCTCGCTTCCGGCCTAGAACAAAAAATGATGGGAAATGTAGTCAGAAGAGAGCAGAGGATTCTGAGGAGAAAGTGCTGACTGTAATATCAGAGCTGGTGCTAGTGTGACGCCCTGTCAAAATCAGGGTGTCACTGATGACTACGCCCCTTTTCCAGGTGCAGCGCAGGATTCCCTCCTCCTTGACCCTTCAACACAAACCCCACATCCAGGTACACAACATCAGCCAGCAAAGCCAGCCAGCAAAGCCTAGTCACCCACCATCACAATAGGGACATACCAGTGGGCAGGGCCAAGCAGATGGTGACGCCCATCTAGGGGTTCTGAGGTGTGACGGGAGGGGCCAGAGACAGTTGAGTGGAGACAGAGAAGTGAGAGGAGTGTGAAGTGACAGGGTAGTCAGGGGTTGAAGCTCCCGGACTACCAGACTACTGACAAACTGACTAGGTGGCAGTCGGCAGACAGGGCCACAGGCGACGGACATCTGGTCACGGGAGACCTTAAGTGGACCGGGGCAGGGTTGTAGCCCGCCGGTACCGAGAGCAGGAATCCGATCCGGAGGCCGTGCACGACGGGGTACCTGGACCCTAGAGCAAGGACAGCTACACGCACCTTACTAATTGAGCAGCCGGGGACTAGATTTCAGGTCTTGTCCCACAGGAGGCCCAGATAGAGCGAGACGGTAGCCCAACGAGGGGAATAGGGCTTTGCAAGCCAGGCCAGGTAATCACAGATAGGCACAACACCTTTCCCTCACAGCTGGCATCAGCCAACCTTAAAACCCTAGTCTCCCCGCTCAGGGCTAGATGGACACACCAGGGGGCGGAACCAGGCGGTTGGAAGACGCCCACCAAGGAGTCTAGACAGCCTGAGGCGGGAAAACAAGCAGTTCAGTTGAATCTACAGAGAGACGAGTTTGAGAGCGCAAGGAAAGTGGAGGTCAGGCCTGTGTGTCAGGCGTGAAGCAAACTGACAGGTGCCAGGGTAGGAGCCCTGGTGCCTTTGGCTTGGATTCAGACGGCGGTCTCCGTCTGCAGGAGCTGGGAAGATGGCTCGGTTGAACCGAGGTGGACTGGGACAGGGTAGTGGCCCGCCGGTACCGACCCGAGCAACCGACCTGGAAACCGGAGCACACAGGGGGGTACTCAGACCCTGAAGCTAGGTCCAGTAGCGACTGGAACTGGTTAATTAACTGATTGAGGCCAGGACTAGAGGTCCTGTCCCACCCAAAGTCCCGATTGAAGGCAAGAGCCCACCGAGGGGGATAACAGGCCACCGCCAGGGCTCAGAGATCCCACGGGCCAGCGTCTGCGGGCAAGGGCTCCTTAGGCCACACCCAGCCGGGAGCAGACTCCTGAAGTTGCAAGCACAGGCAGTCCACCATCACACAAAAGTGCAGGAGAAAGACAGAGACCACCAGCCGGGTGGGGGACCAGAACACAGCCGGCTGCGGGCACCGACCACCATCACCTTGGTTTACCAGAGACTCGTGTGTTTCCTTCATAGTGAGTACACCAGCACCCTGCGGTCGCCCATCTCCCTACACCAGCGAATCCCAACGGGTCCCGGGGCCACCATCCCTGCCCACGGAGGGGTTAACAACTTGCTGCACAACATCTCCCCCCCGGGTGTCCTGTAACTGTAGTGGTGGTGTCCAAACCCACCACATACCGTGGGTGGCATCACGAACCTAGTACGGCCCAGCCCGTACATATACGTCCTACATCCACCACCCCCAAACCTTTTTCATTCGGAGTGTCCGCGAGATCCCCCGGGTCCGGAGACCCTCGAGCCACCCACCGGAAGGCCCGGACCCGAGCGACGGCAGACTGCCGGCACAGGGCGGCACAGCTGTACCAGGATGTGGGACCCGAATGTACCGCCCCGCGGTCTCAGCTGCGACCGCCGAGCCGCTCGGATCCGTGCTCGTACTGCGGGTGGTGGCTCAAACCTCTCATGGACCCAGGGGTCACGTCGCTCTGCAAGGGAGTTGGCGCAACACGCGGGGATTTGGGTGTTTGATTTGGATTGACAGTTCGTGATGCCACCCACGGGTTGTGGTGATTATGGACACCACCTCTGAGGTGAAGGTACGGGGATCCCGGGAGCGGTGTAATGGAGCAGCTAGGTGTTGACCCCTCCGTGGGTAGGGGGTGTTGGTCCCGGGGCCCGGTAGGCGAGGGCCGGGGTGCAGGGTGAAGTGTTGCGGTGCGGTGCGGTGCCTGATGGCACTGGTGTACTCACTCTGACACAAGACACTGGAATCTCTGGTTAACCAAACAGAGTGATGTACGGGGCCCGCAGCCAGCTGCAGCTTCTTCCAGACTAGGTTGGTGATCTCCACCTTTCTCCTGCACCTCTGTGTAAATGTTTTGACTCCTGTGCCTAGACACCGGTAGTCCGCTCCCTGACTGGTATTTGCCGGAGGAGCCCGTTTGCCTGCAGACGCTGGCCTTTTGGGTCTCTATGCTTTGATGGTGGCGTTACCCTATATGGTTGGGCTGTTGTCTTGTGTGGGATAGGTCCTTGAGTCCAGCCTGTAATCAGTTGATTCGACTCGGCCCTGTCGGTTCAGGGCTTTGTACGGGGTCTGAGTACGCTGCCTGGTGCTCCGGTATCCAGTTGGCTCCCCGGTTTGGCTCCCCGGTTCGGTTCCGGCGGACCACTACCCTGTCCCGGTCCCTTACGGTTCCACCGGTCGTATTCTCGGTCTCCTGCAGGCGGCCACCACCGTCTGCCTCCTTGCCAATGGTGACTGGGCTCTGACCCAGCCACCGGAGTAGTCTATGGCAGGCCTGAGCGCAGGTCTGCCTATGAACTTGTCTGCTCTGCACTTGTACTTGAACTTGACTCTTCCGGAGCCTGAGCTAGACTTCTCTCTGTGTTTTCCCGCCTCCAGGCCTGTGAACTCCTCGGTGGGTGGAGCCAACCACCTGGCTCCGCCCCCCTGGTGTGGACATCAAACCTGGAGGGTGGTGACAAGGGTTTTAGGTTGGCTGGTGTTACCTAACCGGGAGGAGGGTGTGGTGTTGTGTGTGACTACCTGGGACGACCTGGATAGTCCAGGGCGTCACACGAACACACCCGCCGGAGGTCACCGGTCACTGGCGATTTGGTTTACCATCTGGACTCTGTGTGAATTTATTCAGGAACTGGAGTACACCAATACCATCCGGTCCAACCCTGCAGATTGCGCTCCGCAGCACCATCTCACCTGTATTGGGGCCCCGGGACTACACCTCCCCTACCCATGGAGGGGATAACATCCAGCTGCCCCCACTCCATCGGTCCTGGGCATCACCTCCAGCTTGTGTGGCGGTGTCACCAACAATCACCACACACCACGGGTGGCGTCACTGACAAAACATCCCCTATGTATACAACCTCTTTAAGTGATGCTTAAAGTGCACCAATCACCAGGATTTTCCTATATAACCTAAAGCCAGTGCTATACTGACACTATCAGGCCGATTCTATACATACCTTTAGTTGTCAGCTCGGATGTATAGGTTTTTAAACACAAGCAAGTAAAGTTTGTAAAATCAGCAGCTTTTTGAATGACAGCAGCTGATAGCTGGGGTGGGTATTTATAGTTATTCCCTCCACTTATTATTTATGGTAATTCTATTATAGAATCCATTTACTTTGTTACTAAAAGGACCTGAGCTGATGTCAGATCCATGTGACCAGAAGGGGCGGCACCTCAGCCAATATAACTGATACCAGGAAGCAGCATTTTTCTGTTCCCACCCCTTCTGGCTATCCCCACTGCACCTCCAATCTGGTCTGGTCATCTACAATAGTGGTTGTAACCTAGTGGCGGCTTTGATGTCGGCAAGCTGGTACACGTGCCATGCATGACTCAAGTGCGGAACCTAGAATGTTTCTCAAAACATACCAAGGCTTGCTGTACCTACTTGAGAAGGTGCCCATTTCCGCCATTGTACCACTTTTGCTGATCTTACAGCACTGCAAAAGTGCATGAATTTACCAAGTCACCGACTCATGTACGTGTGACGCCCCTGCAGTAACCAGGTGTCACAAAATAAGGTAACAAGGTAACAGTTCGGGTCCTACATGACTGTGCCAGTCATCACACACACACTAGCACACCAGGACATTTACACTCACAACCAGGGTGGGAGACCCCCCCCTAGAGCCAGGTGACAGGGCTGGGCACTGTGAGCTAACAGGCAGCCAACTGGGAAGGGAGGGACCAGACCTGGGGGAGGAGAGAGGGACCTGGGAAGTGTACGTAGACAGTGGGACGAGTTAGTCGGAGAAAGGAAGTGAAAGAGGAAGGAGTTGAGGAGAGAAGTGAGCGGTAGTAAAAGGTAAGGTGTCAAGACAGACAACAGACTCTTGAGACACAAGGAAAATGGCAAAGAATCCACAAAGACCTGAGTAGAAAGATCAGCCACTCAGAGGAGAAAAGTAGCTGGAGAGTGAGAGAGCAAGCTCCAAGGACAGGGGCAACTCCTGTGGGGTGGACATCCAGGGCTCACAGTACTTTGCACGCACGAGGTGCAGATCCCAGAACAGACCAGGAGTTCAAGCCATCTGTTAACTCTGCCAGGCGGGTGGGTTTCCAGGACTCATCTGCCACCACTAATGTCCAAGGAATCAGCAGCAAAGAGGGGACCGGGAAAAATTCCCTTAAATAATCCAAGCTGCCTGCAGTAGGACCCAGACACCAGAAAGACCTAGAAGTGCTGCACGCCAGGGAGGACTGACAAATACACCAGAGTGCATCAGTGGGAGAGTGTCACCAGGTTGGTTGGCACAGCTATAAAGGACATGGGGGCTTCTGGGATCCAGCATGTCCCCAGGGCGCAAATCCAGTAAGTAAAGACAATCAAACTGCACTCCCTCTCTGGACTGACTTATTGCTGCGTGCCTCCACATTAACCCTTTACCTACCCCTGGGGAAAAGTCCAGCTCACGGAGGGCTCCACCCTCCACGCTGCACCCATCCATCATCCCCAAAGGGAACCCGCAGCAGCGGCCTTACCATCCCTGACCGCAAACCGCGAGTGGCGTAGTCGGACTTTTTATTATTTTATTTTTCTTTTCATTTAAAACTGGTCGACTGTGCCCCTGGATCTGGAACCCCTCGAGCCACGGACCATCCGTATCCGAGCAGCTCGGCTACCTCGGGGCGCGACATATGACTTGCCCACGCGGTGGAACTCTACACATCATATGTTGGCAAGGATTAGTGAGCACCAGAGGGCAATAGATGAATACCAGTTTCAACATGCCTGTCAGACTGAGAGTCAGACATCACACATAACAACTGTGGAGTGGGTGTGGATCGCTGAGATTTGTGAAGTGCTTGAGAACTTTGAGTACTGCACCAAGCTCATGAGCGGTGATCAGGCTATTATCAGATTAACCATACTACTGCTGTGTCTGTTGAAATAATCACTACATAATTTCAAAGAGGAAGATTTGAGTGCCCAGCATGTGGCTATGGAGCCAGATTTCCCGATGGGTGATATTACCCAGCGCTAGCCAATATTCTGAGGCAACATTGGCTGATGATGAGGAAGAAGACAAGGAAGAAGACTTGTTTTTCTTTGCTACCGAGAGGACTCCCAATGCTACACAGGGGAATCTCCACCCCAGCTTCATGTCTGTCGAGCATGGATGGGCTAGAGAGGAGGAGGTGGAGGAGGCGAGTCAGCGTGAGAAGAGGATGGGTATTGTTCCTCTTGGTGGGGACACAGAACCTTTGCCTGCTTGTAACTTGGCTCACATGGTACAGTTCATGTGTAAGTGTCTGTGGCAAGACCCTCACGTGATACATATTTTATCCTGGTTGGCCACTTTTCTGGACCCGTGGTACCAGTAGAAATTTCCTTCTCTCCTTTTGGAGTCACCAAAGGGTTGCACAATGGAATCTTTAAAGATGGTCATTGTAGATCAGTTGGTGAAAACATCAGTCTCAGACAACGCTAGCGGCAGTGTTACCGCATCTTTTCAACACCAAGTATTAATGGGGAGAGACACGAACACCAGGTCCAACAGAGGTAGGGGAAAATGTGCGCAAAGTGGGAGATTTTCAATAAACCAGGACATCAGCAAGGGCTATCTGTGCCTGTAACACTGCCAAGAAGTGAGAAGTTGCACAACATGGTCAAGAGGTACTTAAGTGATCATACCTATATCCTTTCCGACTCTTCAGTTCCCTTTAATTATTGGGTGTCAAAGCTGAACACTTGGCCCCACCTCTCATTATATGACTTGGAGGTGCTGGCCTGAACGGCTGCTAGTGTGATGTCAGAGCGTGTTTTCAGTTCTGCTGGGGCAATCATCACTGATAGGCGCTCACGCCTCTCCACAGAAAATGCACGGAGATACTCTGATTAAATTCAACAAGGACGGGGTTTCTTCACAGTTTGTAATCCCTTCAGATGAGAGCAAGCCAAACTAAATTCCCAAAATGTTGATTTTGACTACTGCTGTTAACGTCCACCCCTTGCCATATAAAGCTGTTTCCTTCCTGCATCAACCATGACTCAGCCCATAGGGCTAATTTTTGTAAACAATGCACATTGTGCACTGGACAAACCAGGAGAGTAGTCCTACGAAACTAATATTTGCCATTGGAGACCCTTGCCACGGGTTGTTCCACCCACATGTGACTGAGATAGGGGATAGATATTCGATAGAAATCTGTCAGTCACCATAGCTGGCAAAAAAACATCCCTGGGTTGTCCCACATTGTGACTGAGATAGGGGATACATATTCGATAGCAATTTACAATGACTCTTGATGAACAACTAATGACCCTCTGAAAACTTGAATTGAAGGCCACAACTACTACACTAGTCCTACATAGATAAGGTTTATCATGAGAGGCCCTTGTCATGGTGTCTTCCAGCATCTATGACCTTTTTGGCCTGTAAAATGCAATTTAGGTAAGGTTTGGTAGGTGTTCTTGTGCATCTGTAAAAGTGGCGTAATACTGTGACATTCTTATTCCCAGAAGCCATATGTTAGTCAGAAATGCATGCAGGCATATTCTCCATGCTCTCCTCATTTTCATCACGTTCCCATCCATTTCAGCCTTTTCCTCAGGCCCCCAGACCTCTTTGTTGGGTCCATTAGAAAATTAGTTGCATTTCCCATTGACTTGCATTGTACTCGCTATTCGGAACGAATACACGAATATTACCAAGTACTCATTACAGGTATTGCGATTACGAATATTTTGGTACTTGCTCATCTCTAGCCATGTTATATGTGTCCAGCACATTGAACGAAACAGGCTAGAAGGTATGGCATGTACGGACTGAAGAGCTCAGTTCAGTGGGCCCTAGTGGCATGTTGGAGGAGTATCTTACAGATGTAGTATTAGAAAGCCTTTGCGGGGGGTTTAGGAACTGGTATATGAAGAATTGGGTAGCTCTCCATGAGAGGAAGGCAAAATAACTCATGTTGCAAGCTAATTCAACTTTACTCTAAAAATGGTAGCTGAGCAGTACCCAGCCCATCTTGACCCAGTAATGAGGAAACATCTATTGTCTCCAGGAGCATAGAATAGGTATATTCATCCATGTTCTATATCTGCTGTACTAATAAATTCTTAAGGATCGCATCATTTTGTGGGAGGGCAGTGAAATTTAATTCCAGGAGGTACAACCTATTAACACCCCCTACTACTTATGGATTAAGGGCATTCCATTTTGAAGAATTTATACTTTTTAAAATGAATTTTTTAAATACTTCTATGATTTTCTTTTAGGCTACTGGTACTTAGCAGGTCATCGTGATTGAAATTATCATCATTTTACAGCAGAAGTAAATGTTGTTAATGTGTGCATATCTGTATATTGTGCTATAGGCAAGCAGTACGTATAATCTTTACTGTTCGCGATGGACTTCCTATTTTTTCGTAAAAAAATGGTGGCTGTTAGAATATTTTAGATAAGTTGTCTAGAAAAAAAGAAAATTGTAGTTGTAAACTCTTAAGCACATTTTAGTCTCTAAGGGACTTGCAGTCTCCCCTCAATCGCTAAGTGATGTGCTCATTTCAGCCAACAACCATTTGTCAATCATACATAGAATCAACCGTCAGGTAACACTTGACAGCTTGCACCCTGTTCGGCTTATTCTGTGGTTTCCTTCCCAGTTGGGTATTAATCAGCCCTGCACAAACTCCTCACACACTCTCACCCCACAGATGCCCATGCCGTATGATACCACTGGAACCTTACAGATACCTTGGAGAAAGTCAACTAAGAAAGTCAACTGTTGTCGAAACCTTGGGATACAGTCTGTCATCCTCTTATGTCGGAACAATAAAAGTACCTGATTTCACACTCCAAGTGTTGCATGTTCAGTGCTGAAGGTTGTTTCAGTTGTTTGGTAGTCTCCATTCCTTTTGAGCATTGCAAATCCTGTCCTGAGTGCTAAACCCTTATAACCAGATACACGAACAGCCAGCTCACATTCCTGCCCTCGGCTCTCAAGTTGACGGCCCTGCATTAGGCTGCTTTCACACCTCCGGTTTTTGCTATGCGGTACAATCCGGCACTTTGCAGGAAAAACACAACCGTTTTTTTTTTGCTGCTGATTGCGTTTTTCCTGCATAGACTTTAAATTGTGCCGCATGGCCTTGCGTTCCGTCCGTTTTTTGCCGCATGCGGCAGATTTAGCCGATGCGGTGGCCGGATGGAACGTTGCCTGGCACGTTTTTTTGTGCGGCAAAAAAAAAAACGCATCGCGCCGATGCGGCGCTTTTCCCAATGCATCCCTATGGATGCCGGATGCGGCGCGATGTGGCAAACACCGCATCCGGCCGCCGCATGCGGTTTTTGCCATTGCACATGCTCAGTAGCATGCCGCAAGCAGCAAAAAACGGACGAGCCACATGTAAAAAACCTATGCAAAGGATGCGGTGTTTTCACCGCATCCGTTGCATAGGTTTCACAGCCAGATTGAGCCGCACGGCTCAAACCGGATGTGTGAAAGCAGCCTTAGACTTTCAAGAAGATTTTATCTTATTTAATTATTGGTCAGCCTATCCAAAATTATGAATTCTTGTAAAATACTTGATTACCTTAATTTGTCTCACTCTCACTAAAACATTATACTGCAGAGCTGTTTCAGCTGCCTAGTTAAATCACTATAAAGGCCCCGTTACAAGCTACGATTTATCTGACGATATGACGTCGGGGTCACGGTTTTCGTGACGCACTTCCGTCGTCGTTAGCGACATCGTTGTGTGTGACACCTACGAGCGACTCGGAACGATCGTAAAACTAGCGAAAATCGTTGATCGTTGACACATCGTTCATTTAAAAATATTGTTCGACGTTGCGAACGCAGCAGATATATTGCTACGTTTGACACCCTGCCAACAATGAACAACATCGTTAGTGCGTCCATCATCAGCGACGTGGGCGTGTCGTTACGAGCAATGCTCCACGCCTCCTCCGCTCTGATTGGTGTCACGCCAGGGTGTATGCTATGGACAATTATACGCCTCTGACGATGGCAGGATCGTTGGGAGGAATGCTGTGTGACGGTGTCCACACGACCGCCTTGGTCAAACAATATATCACTGAACGATGTAGCGTTGTTTGTGAGATGGGTACGTGTGACCGCTACAAAATGACCTATGAGCGATCTCGGCAAAACAACGATCTGGGCGTGTCACATCACTAACAAGATCGCTAGCGATATCGTTGCGTGTAAAGCGGCCTTAAGGCCCCATGCGCACACTGCAGTTTTTGATGCGTTTTTGGTGCAGTTTGTGGTGACCTTTTAGTCACCACAAACTGCATGGTTTTCCTTCCCCTGCAGAGTGTATGAGATATCAGATTTGCTGGGTGTACATTGTTGACTTGGACTCCTTGTAGTTGTATTGAGATGACTTTATCACTGACTGTATTGTACTTCAGGACAGTGATGGACAATATTCGGTTGAGAATAAAAACAGCATCTTCTTCGCTTATCATTGCCAGCATAGTAGACCCAATGCTCGTTTGTGTCAAGCCCAGGAGCGTGGAGATGTTTCTATGGATTGACTGGACCACCGAGTGAATGGTGGCGCAGATTACCCGATGCAGCAAGAGCCCGGAGAGAATTTAGACGAGAACAGAAGAAATTTTATTTACAAGGATGGTGAATAAAGCTGAAGATGAGAGGGTCCAAAGTGTCAAGACGCTGAGCACTGCCGGAGGAGCAAACGGAAGGAAACTCCCATGAAGGAATTATCCTAGCACAGCCCCCAGAAGGTCAGGAAGCCGCATGCCAAGGAGACGACTCAATAGTCTGTAATAGTTTGTACTGGACAATGGAATACCGTCTCAGGCCCATTTCACACGTCAGTGAAAAACACAGACGTTTTTCACTGGCGTGTAAAACACGCACATGTCCCTGCGTGTGCCGAAAATCACAGCACACGTGGGTTGTCTAAGTGCAATCCGGGCTCCGTTCTCCGTGGCCCGTGATTGCACTTAGAGATTCACTCACCTGCGCCCGCTCCCGCTGTCCATGGTGCTGATTGCTCCCGCGACGCAGCATCCAGCCGGCGGTGACCCCTGCAGGAGCTGCTTCCAGGTCGGCTGTGTCGCGCATAATGAATATGCACGACAGTAATCAGCCGGCACAGAAGGAGCAGGGAGAATGGGCTGCAGAGGACATCGCTGGACGCCGGGTGAGTTAAAATGTTTTTTATTTTAAAAGCACGTTTTTTTCTGGCACGTGTTTCACGGACCACACCACCGCGTGGTCCGTGGAACATCAGTGATGCCAGAAAAAAATGGACATGTCTCCGTGCAGCAATCACGCACACGCGGGTACGCTGCACGGAGACATGTGCAGTGACAAATCACTGACGTGTGAGCAGACCCATTCATTATAATGGGTCTGTGATTCTGGTACGTTTAAAAAAAAGCACAAACGTACCAGAATCACTGACGTGTGAAAGGGGCCTCAGTCAGAGGAGATAATCCTGAATGCCTTGCACCATCCTGGAGAAACAAATCCAGCAGTAAAAGGAATTCGTGATGCTCTGCACAATCCTGGCGAAGCGGATCCAGTTGTAGAAATCCGGAATGTTCCAGGATGACCTTGTAGCACCCCAGTGGTCATTGGAGCCACAATGGCATTGTTCTCACCAGGGGGGCAATGCTATGCCTGGAAGCAGCGGGGAACTCTCTGTGTCAGGTAACATCACATGCAACACTTCCCAATCCAGGCCAGAAGGGGGAGCTCAAGTCCTATTTGGGGCGAGCTTCCCTGTGTATTCTGGGCTGGGGAGGGGTTAGACACAGGAAGAGGAAGGAAAAACTGTTTGAGAGCTTGCTCTGAGCTTTTCAGGACTGAGCACAGAGATCAGGACACCGGGGTCCTCGACTCTTGGGTACAAACGGCCTAGCAGTAAAACCCGGAGGACAGGAGATTTTACATCCCTTGACCAAACAGAGACTCCCATGGAGAAGCAGTAAATAGAGCCCGGGGCCACGGTAATACAACAAGCAGGCCCCACTTCCGGCTCGCGCTGCCCGCCATAGGGGACCAGGCAGATTGCCAAGAAGACGAGGATGCTGTGAGACGTCAAGCCATAGTGACTCACCCATCAAGCGTATTGAGGAAGGCATACATCACACCCGGCAAAGGGAGATTCCCCAGTGCTTTCCAGCTGACCGGACCACTGTAATTCGGGACATTAACCAGCAACCAGTAAGGGTAAAGGAAACAACCAGTCTGTGTCGTCCAATTACTGTCGGCACCCTCAGTCCTGCACCTCAACGTATACTACCACTCTCATCATCCTCTCCCCGGGGCCCGCTCCATATGTGGGGAGCAGAAACACCTTAGCTGCTACTACCATCAGCCCTGGAGGACAGCGACAGCAGAGGCGGCTAAATCCCTGGCCATGTACCGCAGGTGGGGTCACGATAACTTTCACCTCCAGCTACTACCCCCATCCTCCACCATCCTTCCCTTTTGCTGTACACCTTGGGGCCACGAAACTGGGCAGAGCCACCCATGACATCCCCAGACCAGACATCATCAAGCCTGGCAATAAGTAAAGTTAACCCCTTGCCCCGTGGGTGCTACAACTACAAGGGTTAAGACGGCAATAGTGGAATCCGGAGCAGAAAGTGAAGCCAGGAATGATGGACCAGCTGCTGGAGATTCTGTGGAGACAAAAAAGTAAGTATCTTGCACAGCAGAACAAAGCAAAGTCAGTGAGCACAGAGCACTGCAATAAAGGGCCTGAACCCTAGTAACGTTCTGAAGGAATCACCACGTTGCCCCGACACCACCCATAGGGAAAAGGTTCCTTATAAGCAAGGAGCAATCCTGTAATCAGAATCAACAGAACAAGGAACAGGTGTACTGCTCCTTTAAATCATAGCAGAGTGCAGCATGCACCACCTAAGCGCACTCCCATAGGACCTGCTCAGGGAACGCAGGTTCTGGGAGGAGAAGGAGGTGGAGAAACGCTCAGCACAGCACACAGGGTGAGTGACATGATCATGCCGTGATCTAGCCAGCAGTAGAGGCAGAAATGAGGGTGCGGGGAGATCGTCAATCTCCCTGCCCAGGGGAGACCGACCCCACGACCAAGGGCATGAGAGTTTGACTAGAGATGTCTAGATTGAGTCTATTTTAGCTCGCTAATTCTGTGTAAGTCGAGTCCTGTTCTGTCCATTTCGGCTTTGATGATGTTGAGTTTGCCTTGGTTCATGGTTTGTACATTTCAAGTTCTGAACTTTATGATATCTCTGCAGATTTTGATCTTCCCTTGCGACCAAGCGATATCAGCACTAATGTGGCGCCCTGGACTAGCCAGGTCGTCACAGGTACTACAACATACACCCCCACCCCGAGACAGGCACATCAGCCAGACACAAAATCCTTGTTGCCTCCCTCCAGGGGCTGATGTCCACACCAGGTGGGGTGGAGCAAGGCGGTTGGCCCCACCCACTGAGGAGTTCACAGTCCTGGAGGCGGGAAAAGGAAGTCAGATCAGTCAGTGCAGTGGAGAGAACAGTTAGGAAAGTGAGAGGAGTGAAGTGAGGAGTAAACTGACCGTGTCCGGGTGTGTGGCCCGGGCACTAAGAGCAATGTTGGCAGACGGTGATGGCCGTCTGCAGGAGAGGCAGATCAATGCAGAACCGTAGGACCGGGGATGGGCGGTGGCCCGCCGGTACCGAACCGGGTAGCGAAGTGAAGCCAGCACACACAGGCAGGGCCTGCGGACCGCAACCAGGCTTGGAGCCGCCATTAGAGGTCAAATCCATCAGTGACCGGAACCCCAGGGGTTTCCTAATAGCCAAGACCCGATTGAAGGCAACCGTCCAACCAACAGAAGGAAATACAGCTACCGCCACAGCTAGAGTTCCAAGGGCCAGAGCCTGCGGGCAAAAGGGCTCCTCCGGCACATATATACGCTGGGGAGCGGGTTACCGGTGGGAATCCATCGGGACCGAACATACACAAAGGTGCAAGGAAAGGCAGCCACCACTAACCGTCCGGGAGAGACTACAGCAGCTGGCTGCGGGACCCGTCCATCCAGCTATTTGGTTTACCAGAGACTTTGCGTACCTTTGTGGCTGAGTGAGTACAACCGTGCCATCTGGCACCGCGCTGCGCAGTCCAGGCGACCCTGCACTCATCCAACCCTGCCTCCCCGTCATCTCACCGGGCCCCGGGACCACCAACCCCTACCCACGGAGGGGGAAAACAACATCCCAGCTGCTCCCTGCCATCGCTCCCGGGATCCCCATCACCAGCAGCGGTGGTGCCCAACCTCACCACAACCCGTGGGTGGCATCACGGACCAAATCCCCAAACCAAACTACCCCCTTTCACTCACAGGCCAGGAGCGCCACTCGAGTCCCCGGATCCGGCCCATTGCTCGAGCCACCGAGCCGCCACCGCAGCAGCGCCGGACCCGAGCTTTAGCGAGTGCAGCGCAGCGGCGTCCTTCCCCGCCCGCGACACCAACATATCAAGAGCCCCACACTCACAGCCTAGTTATGGAGTCAGAATAATTTCCCTTTCTGTACTAAGACCAAGTTGTCACCTGTATTGAAATAATGCATGTTTAATGCTCGTGGGTACGAGCAGGAGTGGATCCACTGGGTCACAGCACACAAAATACCTGAGGGGCATGACTATGGCTCACACCAAGTTTTTACCAGTCTTTGATGGTGAAGATCGGCTTTGATGCTCGTAGCCACCAGGTGCCACTTAGGGAGACTCGGTACTGCGACCGCTAACCCCAGGAGTATAGATACTGACAGTATCTAATAAAGCAAATGCAGCCGTGATGACTGATGCAGCAGGCACGGCCAATATGGATAGATGTGGGTTTAGCAGGTACAGCTGGTGTAGATAGGTGCAGCAGAGGGTTGCTGGTACAGCAGGCTCGGCCAATATGGAACAATGCAGCAGGATTAGCCGCTACAGCAGGCTCGGCCGATATGGAATGATGTGTGACGCCCTGGCCTAGCCAGGTGGTCACAGACACAACACCATACACCCCTTTCCCTGGACAGGTCACACCAGTCACACATTAAACCCTTGTTGCCACCCTCCAGGGTTGATGTTCACACCAGGTGGGGCGGAGCCAGGCGGTTGACCTAGCCCACCAAGGAGCTCACAGACCTGGAGGCGGGAAAGACACATGCAGTTAGTCGGTTAGAGAGTCCCATTGTGGACGGTAGAGTGAGAGGAGTGAAACTGTTGGTGTCTAGGTTGGAGTCCAGGCACGTCCAGCAAGGTCGGCAGACAGTGGTGGCAGTCTGCAGGAGTTGGCGAAGGTCAGCAGAACCGTAGGACCGGGGTTGGGCGGTGGCCCGCCGGTACCGAACCGGGGAGCCGATTGGAGCTAAGCACCAGGCAGGGTACTCAGACCCCGACTAGGCTCGAAGCCAACCTTTAGTCAAATTTACTGATTGCGGTCTGAACCTCAGGGGTTCATTCCCAACCAAGTCCCGAGTGAAGGCAAAAGCCCAACCGTTCCGGATAAGTGCCACTGCTAAGGGCCAGAGATCCACAGGGCCAGCGTCTTTGGGCAAAAGGGCTCCTCCGGCACGTACACATCGGGGAGCGGACTACCGGTGCCCAGGCATTGGAGTCAAGATACACAACATGGGTGCAGGGAAACGACAGTCACCATCAACCCATCCAGGGAGAACACCGCAGCCGGCTGCGGATCCGTCCATCCAGCCGTTTGGTTTACCAAAGACTCTGTCCATCTGTGTCTGAGTGAGTACACCTGTGTTGCGCTGCACCGCAACCCTGCACCCTGCCAAAACCCATCCTGCGGAATCCTCCACCCCTCTTATCGGGCCCCGGGACCACCAGCCGCTACCCACAGAGGGGTTAACAGCTAGCTGCTACCCGCCATCGCTCCCAGGAACCCCGTCATCAGCAGCAGTGGTGCCCACCATCACCACAACTCGTGGGTGGCGTCATGAACTCTCCACATCCCGAAGGAAACCCAATTCCCCCTTTCACTCAAGGGCGAGGAGCGCTGCTCGAGCCCCGGGTCCGGCCCGCTCGAGCCACCGAGGAAAAGGCACCAGATCCGAGCGCGATCACCCCGAGCAGCCCCCGCGACGGGGAAGCTGGCCCCCACCCCCGACAGATGCAGTACGAGTGCTGGTACTTTTGAAAAAGAAAGGTGTAACACAGCAGTAGCAAAAAGGTAAGGGACCCAAACAACTTGAAATGCATCTCGAAGATTAGAGCACATTACCCAGGCCCCTCCCATAAGGGGAGGATGCCCTAAATACAAAGCACTCTCTATAGTGCACTGGCCTTTTAAGAATAGGTAAGCAGTAGCGCGCCTTAAATGTGCTCCCAGGAGTCCTGTGCATCGTGCACAGGACCAGGGAGCTAGCTACTGTATTGGATTTTTAATTTTTTATTATTTTTGTTCTTAAAAAAGGGTATAATGTTTTTTCAGTTAGGGAAGAAGACAATTATTCATAAATTGACCTTTGGCATAGTACCCTTAGGATAGACTATTAATGTTTGATTAGTGGGATGTATAGTTTCTAGAATACTCACCAAGCAAAATAATGAAGTGCTACTTCTTTGTGGGTTGTTGTGCCTGGTATTGCAGCTTTTCCCTATATATGCACCTTCGGTGTGCTAAGATAGCGCCCCTGAGAACCTCAGGGCACTACTGGGAACTGCATCTGTGATGCCCTGGCAAAACCAGGTAGTCACAGATAAGCCCCCGCATAACACCATCCCTCACCTAGGTGACATACAGCCGACCTGAAACCCTAGTCACCCCCCCCTTAGGGAAAGATAGGCATACCAGTGGGCGGGACCAGGCGGTTGGACACGCCCACCCAGGGGTCTAGACAGCCCGGGGCAGGAAAACAGTGGAGTTGAGTTTCTGTAGTTCAAGTTGAGAGGAGTGTGGGCTGAAGCTAGGTGTAGCTCCAGCAGAGGAAGCTCAAGTTGAACGGTGCCAGGGACGAAGCCCTGGTGCCTTTGGCTAGGTGGCAGATGGTGGTCTCCATCAGCAGGAGACGGGAAGACGGCACGGCAGATCTGAGGTGGACCGGGACAGGGTTGTAGCCCACTGGTACCAACACGGAGAACTGACCCGGAAACCGTAGCACAGAGGGGGTACTCGGACCCTGAAGCCAGGACCGAAACCAGCGGCCTAGCTAATTAACCAATTGAGGGCAGGATTATAGGTCCTGTCCCACCCAAAGTCCCTAAAAGAAAACAACAGCCCACCGATAGGGATAAGGCCACCGCCAGGGCCCATAGATCCCACGGGCCAGCGTCTGCGGGCACGGCTCCTTAGGCCACAGCCAGCCGGGAGCGGACTCCTGAGTTCCAGACCAGGCAGTCCACCATACACAAAACAAGTGCAGAGGAAAAGGACAGTGACCACCAACCCGGGTGGGGGACCTGAATGCAACTGCCGCGGCAGCCGGCCACCAGCACCTTGGTTTACCAAAAGACTTGTGTGATTCATTTACTGTGAGTAACCAACCGTCCCCCTGCTTGCTCGAGCGCACCGGCCCTTACCGTCGCTATACCCTGCACAAAGACACTGGGCCCCGGGGCAACCATCCCTACCCACGGAGGGGTTAACATCCAGCTGCCACTACATCTCCCCCGGGTGCCCCCCACAACAGCGCGGTGGTGTCCCACCTCACCACACACCGTGGGTGGCGTCACGAACTTAATACGGCCTAGCCCGTACAAAAACGTCCCCCCTTTTTTATTCGGCGTGCCCGCGAGACCCCCGTGTCCGGAGTATCCCTCGAGCCACAGACACACACAGTGGGTCCGGACCAGAGCAGCGGCGGCTGCTTTCACGGGGGCAGCACACATCCTCTTGAGGATGCAGGACCTACTCCATGGGACCTGTAACACCAGTGCCAGCAACAGCAACACACACCTAAAAATCCCAGTTGCCACCCACACCAGGGCTAGTGGGAGGGCCACCCAGTGGGCAGAGTGAACCCAGAGATTAGACAACCTGATGGGAGTGGGGCAGAGCAGTCTGTGAGAGAACAGGAAGGAGTCTGTCAGAATGTAGAGAGGAGAGCAGACGTGCCTCTAGGTGGGTCTGTGTAAAAGTGACTCAGGGGCACGGGAGTCAGATTGTCAGCCAGGGCAAGCGAGTACCTCTGGGCAGGAATCAAGACCCCAGGGGCGGTACGAGGGAGCCCCACTGGAATCTGGGCACGTACGGGGCACAGGGCCCTAGGTCAAGCGCAAGTTTTAGACTGTTTGGCAAATACCTGCATGATGAGGCCTCTCCAGGGGCCTCACTGACCTTTCAGATCTGGGGGACATCAGCAGTAAACTAGGATCAGGGTTCAGACACTTACCTCCCCGCAGGGTCCGCACTGCCAGCCGAACCGCTGTCTCACAGTGGAGGGACACCCAAAGTTCCAAGCTTCGGGGTCTCAACCACACTGAGAGTGCCGGGGACAGAGCAACCGGAGTCACTATCTGGCACTGGCAATACAGGGACCGGAACCAGCAAGCCGAGGGTCCATGTGAGTAGAGACTCTTAAAGTTAACCTGGTGTGGTCTCCATCATTATACACCATACATCTCCCAGGCACATCTCTATCTGCGGAGGGCCTACCACGTTGAGCAGCGGTGGTTCTCCACTCTTAACCGCAACCCGGAGGTGGCGTCACGAACATTAACTCTATTATCCCCTGTACATACCCCCTTTTATTAAGCATCCCCAGGGCACAGGACCGGGCAACGGCCACCTGAAGTGACATTCCCGTTGGCAACCGCCCGGGACCGAGTACCCCCATCCCTGGGCGACACACTAATATTTCGATCTCAGGAAACCATGGTTAAATATTTTGGCAATACAGAGAGAAGCTAAGGGAGCAGTGGCTACCTTTGCTGCATGAGTGCTTAGTCTTACTACTTCTTTGGGCGTTAGATCTACGGCTTAACCCTTGGCTCAAGTATGGTGGCTGTTAGTCACTGCATTGGAGTCTTCAGTAATAATGAGTCATCCTTCATTCCTCTGAGTCATCACTGATCTATTGGCATAAATCTACTCACGAGGAAGTGAAGGCTTCGCCATGCAGAATAGCTGTGGCTTGGCTCCAGTTTAGCATTGCTGCTCTAGGATAAGGATATGATTTGTCCTGCTCAGTCACAGACTACTATCTAGTGCCCTGTTACTGTTTAATTGCTTATTTCTATCTAAAGATATAGAAAGAAAACACAAGAAAATGGTGCTTTCACAGGAAGGAACACTGTATGTTGAATGGGCGTTGGTTGTTTTATACTGTGCGCTCACTTCAAGTACTGTTCTTCAAAGCATGTTTGGTGGTAAAAGATAATTACTGTCAATACTACTTAGATGGTCGCTATACAAATGACTGGGTGGTTAGGATAATAACATATAGACAAAAGTATAGGAGTAAGAAAGTACTGTCACCTACATATAGAAGAAAGGAAGCTGATGATCTTGTACAGGCTCCGGGACTTCTTTTATAGCAGAACATTTACACAAGTGATCATGTAGTAGCGGGCTGCACCCCACTGAGTACATGTACCATGTTTTATAGACTGTTGAATACTATGATATGTATATATTTATACCAATGGCTGCCATCTAGTGGCAAGTCAACTTTAGATTAGATGTTAGATAAAATAGTGTTAAGGTAGTAGAAGGGAGGAGTGACAGATGGCAGGAAAGAGAACAGGAGGGAAGGCTCGAGAGGGGACCAGCAGAGGATAGGGTTCAAGTGTGAGAAGACATGGTCTCAGTGCTAGGGCCAGTCAGGGAACTCTGAGGTAACCTCGAGAGGTCTGGAGCCTACGGCTCATCCCAACGGTCTTAGAGAGTCGCCCAGCTAGAAAGCCGTCAGGGCCCAGAATTGGACAAAGTTGAACAGAGTTAACGGGAAGGAGGCACAGATCCTGGAGCTTGAGGTCAAGATTCAAAACAGTGGGGGACTGGTTGAGGAATAGTACTCTACACTGAGAGGAAGGAAAGTAAGGAAAGCCATGTCTGTCATAACGGTGTGAAGAATAAAAGTGAACGATTTTGGTTGGCTAAGCGAACTCTAGTGTTGCATGTGTTACTAACGGTCTATGACAATGACTGCCAGTGGGGTGGTGGACACCGGCCTGAAGAAACCAGTAAGTGTCATGTACCTCACCCGAAATCACATCCACATACAGAGTCTCCTTGGCCCAGCGCCCCTTCCTTCATTCACACCTCAAACAGGAGCCTTCATGTGGTAATAAACATATATTCTCTCTCTACAGAATAGGTGATAAATTGCTGATCGATGGCGGTCCAGCTGCTAAGACCCTCATCATTCAGCAGACTGAGAAAGTTTTAGCCCTGACTGGAATCTTTTATCCCTGTTACTAAGTGGAGTGGTAGGTCAAAAGCCAACCACAGTGTATTCATTCATCAAGGGGCTGTCAGAAAAAGCCACACACAGTGTAAGCCAGCCCTATAGTGAATGGAGCGATGGTGGAGAAAGAAGTTATCTCGGTCACATCATGTCCTTCTTCAGAAAATTAATAAGATAGATGTTAAATTGACAACTTCCAGAGTTTTTTTTTTATAATTTACTCATTACCTTATTCAAGCCAAATCACCTCTATATCATCCCAATTAGCAGAAAAGATAGTGCTGCATGCTCTGATCACTGATCTGCCTTAGTCATTTTATTTTGTACTAAAACTAGTAATGACTCGGCAACCTTTCAAGAGCTTTCCACTTTGTCTTGGACTTCAGACACTGAATGGACATCAAAGTTGGTCTCCGATTATGTAACTTCTTAGATTCACTACATTCAGAGGGAACATAAATACCACACAAGTTATCATAAGATTGTGCTAATCGGTGACTTTGGGCAGAGAGCACCTTAGACTAAAGGCTACTTTACACACTGCGATATTGGTCCCGATATCGCTAGTGTGGGTACCCACCCCCATCTGTTGCGCGACACGGGCAAATCGCTGCCCGTGCCGCACAACATCGCCCAGAGCCGTCACACATACATACCTGTCCGGCGACGTCGCTGTGACGGGCGAACCGCCTCCTTTCTAAGGGGGCGGTCCGTGCGGCGTCACAGCGACGTCACTGAACCACCGCCCAATAGCAGCGGAGGGGAGGAGCTGAGCGGGACGTAACATCCCGCCCACCTCCTTCCTTCCTCATAGCGGCCGGGAGGCAGGTAAGGGGAGCTTCCTCGTTCCTGCGGCGTCACACGCAGCGATGTGTGCTGCCGCAGGAATGAGGAACTACCTCGTTACTGCTGCAGTAACGAGATTTGAGAATGGACCCCCATGTCGCCGATTAGCGATTTTGCACGTTTTTGCAACGATGCAAAATCGCTTATCGGTGTCACACGCAACGGCATCGCTAATGCGGCCGGATGTGCGTCACGAATTCCGTGACCCCAACGACTCCGCATTAGCGATGTCGCAGCGTGTAAAGCCCGCTTTAAACAAAAGAAATTGGTTGTGCAAAAAGCAACCATACAAGAGTATTATGCCCATTAAAATATTTATTTATTATTCAAAAAGTAAAATCAGATAAAATTCATACATTCAAAGAAAATAAATTGTACATAGTCGCTGCTACAAAGAAACCTAGTGGGATAGCACAGTGCCCACAGTCAGTATATCAGGTAAGTAATAAGTAAACCAGTAGCTGCCTATCATATAAACTGCTAGTGCATTGTGCCTAGCTAATGAATACACACAAAGACAGGCAGAAATTAGAAGTAAAGTCCCTGCTTACCGAACAAGACTGTGCTCTATGTGTCCCCCTCGCCCCAGCGTACGTTTCGGTCTTCTTTGCCAGGGAGCGAGTCAGTTGAACATTGAAAGAAATACAATTAAAAGCTATGGTTCTTTTTGGAGATGTAACAAAAAGTTTCATTAAGGGGACCTAAGCTGAACATTTGGTCCAAGGAAAAGTAGCATATGGATGTCCATGGCCCATTCTCTGAAGTGCCAGACATATCAATATTAGAACATATGTCAGTGTGTCATAAACTGATGTGAATTGGTTGTACTGATCCAGCAAGTACCCAACATAACGTTGTAAGCATGTGGATGTGTGCCACCCCCACGTCAGTAGCCGGGCTGCTCGGATCCAGATCCGCAGTGGCTCGAGGGGTCTCCAGACCCGGGGGGTTGTGTGGACACTCAAATAAAAAGGGGTTGTAATATGTACAGTTGATTGTTGTAGATAGTTTGTGACGCCACCCACGGTGAGTGGTAAAGTGGAGTACCACCGCTGCTGTTGGGGAGCACCCGGGGGCGATGGAATGGCAGCTGGATGTTAACGCCTCCGTGGGTAGGGGTTGGATGCCCAGGGGCTCAGTGTCCAAAATACGGGAGGTGATGGCTGTTGGTGGTGATGCACCGGGCCGGACCAGAGGGTGTTGGTGTACTCATGATTGAATAAATGCACACAAGTCTGCTGGTAAACCAAGGTGTCAGTGGCCGGCTGCCACTTCAGGGTGTATATGGTTCCCACACCCAGCTGATGTCCCTTCCTCCGGCACTTTGTATTTTCCTTCTATTTTAGACGACCTCGTATGGAACGGGGGAAGTCCACTCCTGGTTTGGTATTGGTTAGGAGATGTGCTCACGAAAACTGACCCTTGGGATCTTAGTGGGTTGTTGCGGATACCCTATCCCCCGCGGTGGGCTGCCGTTTCGCTCTATCTGGGCTAACACACTGGAACAACGTCTGGAACCTTGCTCCCGGCCTGGTTAATTAGAGAAGGGGCTTGCAACCGTCTTCTAACTAGGGTCCAGGTACCCCGACTGTGCACGGTTTCCAGACCGGATCTCCGCTGTCGGTACCGGCGGGCTCCAACCCTGTCCCGGTCCACTCTGGGTTTCCCTCCCGTCGCCTTTGGACACCGTCCACTGCTTGCCACCTAGCCAGTAGACCAGGGCCACTACCCTGGCTACACTTCACTAGGCGTAGACTTCAATTCAACTCCGACTGGAACCTCCACTTGAACTGAACTCTCCCTCTGACACCTCAACTTGAACTGCAACTTGAACTTAAACTAGAACTCGACTCAACTGGCTGGTTCCCTCCCCAGATCCTCAAGACCCCTAGGTGGGCACTCCCAATCCGCCTGGTCCCGTCACTGGTGTGTCCTTTCTACCTTGAGGGTAGTGGCTAGGATTTTGTGGCTGATGGAACCTGGTGTTGGATGGTGTTGTGTGGGGTGTGTGTTTTTCTGTGACCACCTGGCGGCTCCAGGGCGTCACAGATGTGATACCTTGTGCTAATGTGGCGCTCTGTGGCTCCAGGCGTCACAGGGTACTGCACCTCACCCGAGGTGCAGTATTCATCTTAGATACAGAGGAGGTCGTCACCGGTAAATAACCAACAACACACTCAAGCAACACATAACACGGGAGCTCTTCCACTGAGACTGGGCTAGGGTAGGTGCTGAGGTGGCCATTATGAGGTATGGGACCTCTTGCCCACTAGTTCAGGAACCCGGGAGGCACCAACAGGGGTAGTTAGGAGCCATCACACTCAGTAGTCAGTCTGTTCCGGTCGCAGCAAGCACCAGGTCGACCTCAGGAGAAGATTAGCAGAGACACGGACAGTTCATAGCCCGTGGTCTAGAGCTGGAAGCTCGACCTGGGTTCTTCGGAAAAAAGGGGGATCCCAGGGTTAGCGGGGAGTGCAGAGGGCACTCGTGACCCGTTCCACGGCCAAGGAGCTGGGGGTGGAGGGAAACCGACGAAAGGAGACACACGAAAGGAAACAACGGCCTCGACCTCCGAAGTATCCAGGATCGGCTGAAGCCCATCACAGCGTAGCTCGGTGCTCCAACGGCGGTGTGCATCCAGTGAGTAAAGAACTTGAACTGCACCCTCTGTGTCGTCCCGTTACTGCTGGTGCTTCCAACATTGAGCCCCTTCGCCATAGGCGACTGCTAGTCCTATCATCCTCCCTGGGGCCAAGCTCTGCCTGTGGAGAGCTGCAACACCCGAGCTTCGTTACAATCTGCCCCAGAAGAGAGAGACCCTCCACAACGGCGGCTCCCATTATAGCCACACAACACAGGTGGCATCACGAACAATTACTCCCATCATACCCATCTTTATTGACACCGCAAGGGTCACGGAACCGGGCAAGGCCACTGCGGCAACCTAGGAGAAGAACCGCGGACCAGTGACGGTTAACCTCAGACCCCGTGGGTGCGCCACTAATAACAAGCAATCAATTTAAATTCCTAGAAAACCCATTTAAAAAGGGTTTAAAGAAGTAACTTTTCTCTCCCCATTGACTCCCCAGGTCCAGCTTTGCCTCTTCTCTGGTATTTGTTGGCAACCTGACGTCACGACTAGTAATAATGATAAGAAGCTTTATTTCTATAGTGCCAACATATTCCGCAGCGCTTTACAATTCAGAAGTTCATATAGAAACAAACATAAGTTACAGTTATAGAAGATACAATAATTAAAGCAAAAATATAGATAACTGCTCGTAAGAGCTTACAATCTACAATGGGGTGATGGGGGTTACACAAGGTTCAAGTGTTTATTTACAATGACGGTCCAGCCATCACCAAAAAATGGGGGGATAGAAAAAAGGCTTCATGAACCAGTCATCAGCCAATCTTTGAAATGTTTTGGGGACAGTGGAGTTTGAAGGAGAATTAATGTTCTGAGATTAGGGAGGGTGATAGGCTACCCTAAAAAGATGTGTTTTAAGGAGCGTCTGAAGCTGTGCAAGTTGTGGATCGTCCTAGTTTCTTGCGGTAGAGCATTAAAGAGGACTGGTGCAGCTCGGGAGAAGTCTTGGAGCTGGGAGTGGGAAGTTCGGATTAGTGTGGATGTTAGTTGAAAGTCGTTTGCAGAGCGTAGAGAACAGGTAGGGTGATAGAGATGAAGGTGGAGAGGTAGGGGGCTGCTACACTGTGAAGGGCTTTATGGGAGAGAATAAGCAAATTAAATTGGATCCTATACTGTATGGGCAGCTAGTGCAATGACTAGCACAGACCGTAAGCGTCCGAATAATGACTAGCCAATTAGGCGACCATGGTTGCAGCATTAAGAATTGACTGGAGAGGAGAATGTCTAGTGAGGGGAGGCAAATTAATAGAGAATTACAGTAATCAAGGCGGGAGTGGATCAGGGCCCTGGTGAGGGTATTTGTTGCTTCCATGGTAAGAAAGGGGTGGATTCCAGATATATTCTTCAGGTGCAGGTGACGAGAGTGGGCGAGAGATTGTATATAGAAGGTGAAGGAAATATTGTTGTCAAGAATAACACCCAGACAGCGATCCTGCGGCCTAGGCGTTATCGTGGTGCTGCATACAGAGAGGGAGATGTCAGGTTAAGAAGGGAGTGTAACTATAGCACATGTGACCGCTGCAAACAATCACTGGGCTCAGTGACTCCTCCAATATAGATGGCATGGGCCGCTAAGCCCAGCGGTTGGTTGTAAATGGTACATCACATAACATTAGACTTTCAATAGCATAAAAATCACATGGAACAAAACCCGTAAAGTAGCATCAAGATTAAGGCCTCATCCATATCCAATGAAAACAGGACCATTTTTCTTTGTTAATTATCAGAATTACCCGCTAGTACAATCCAGCATGGGCCTGTACTGTTAACTCTTCCTTTGCTGCATGACCTAAATTCGATCTGATCTCCCAAAACTAAAATAACATTTGCAACGTGATATTCTTGCCACGGTTTCCCTCCAGCAGTCCCCAGGCAGCTCCGGGTCACTCTGAGTGACAGATCCGTCACGACAACTCTGCACTTGTCCATATAGTCACAACTCTTCAGAGCCTTTGCAAGGTCATCCCTTGATTTGTTCTCATGTTCAACGAAGATCAAGTCTGCTGAAACAGAGCAGGAACCTTTGCTACTTGGGGATTATTTTTAAACTCACCCGAATGAAGTGTTTAATAAATTATTCATTGGAGGGAAGGGAAAAAAACCCAGGCTGCAGCAGAAGTGCTGATGTCAGGAGGCAAGTGCAGTGTAGTATGGTGCAGTCAGAATAAGGAATGCCTGCCAGCCAGCTTCTTCCCAAGCCGCTGTCCTCACTATTTCACAGTGCACACACATACACTCAGCCTGGGGGGTCGGGATGATGGCGCTTAGAATTAAGGAACCCCTGCTCATTTTTATTTTGCTTGGATGTATACAGGACACTGTTCAACTCAAGAAACCGGTGAGATGTCCGTCCACATGCAGCTGCACCAAGGAATCAGTCATTTGTGTCGGTTCTTCCTGGATCCCAAAGACCATCCCCAGCGACATCAGCTCCTTGTAAGTGCAATGTCGGATGCAGAAGTTGTATGAATGAAGAAGGATGTATCCATTCCTAACCAATTTGTAAGAGCTTCTTCTTTTTAAAGGAGAGCTCTACAGTCAGCCTTCAGGTCTTACATCTGTGCCGTCGTATGGTTATTGTGATATTCAGAATGATAGTCGTACATGATGTGCATGCAGAAAAGAAAATGCTTTAGAATTAGGGCAAGTCAGAGAGCCCCAAAGAGCAAGGTCTTCCATACCAGTGTGGCATGTATATAGTGTTTACTCCATGCTTTCCCACCCCATAATTAGTGGTAGGGGGGTTTTGAATGTTAAATTACCTTGGTAGCCTCATTATGCAATCTGGGCGATCCGAAATATCCTTCTTATTAGACATTTATGATAATTCTTCAGACAGTAAAGTGTGAAGCTGATTTTTTCTTTGACTCTCCAACTTCTCATAAAAGTTTTATTCTTAATGTTGCCGGCAGTGCAGTTTATGATGCAGCTTGATTGCAGACCTTTTTTTAGCCTAAAAGATAGAAAAAAAACCCTTCACTTAGCAAATTCGGCCTACGACACTCAGATATGCATTGGAGAATACTTACCTTCCCAAGGCTCTGTTCACACTGATGTTCCACCATTTTTGATTGCAAGAATAATGTAGCATGAATCCGTACTTTTGGCCTCAAGACAATGAAAAAACTCAAAAAAGCCTTTATGGACCTCATTATAAAGTATTAGGATAAACTGGAAACCATTTGATTCAGTTGTTGGATCCGGGACACTGTCATGGCTCCTATTATGACACAAATGTGAACATCGTCCTAAGGCTCCCATACATTTAAGACTAACGTTGGACAATTTCTCCGAAATGTGTATGGGAGCCCTTGGACTATTATTGTCACAGAACACTCTGGCATGTCTGATTTCGGACTGCCGATTTTTGTTTTCTGTAGAGATAAGCCATCACCATAAATGTCTGGCAGGAGCTCTTTCATAGAAAATACATACTGTTAGGCGGTAATAGAAGGGGTTAATGCTGCGCTGCTGTGGTGAAAAGAAAGTCCAAGGATAACTTGATGGTGATTTTATTGTACAACGCGTTTCAGAGATTTCATCTTCTTCATCAGGACTAAATCACAATTTTGTCCAGATGAAAGAGATGGAATCTCCGAAATGCATTGTATAATAAAATCACCATCAAGGTGTCCTTGGATTGTCTTTTCTCAATGGCAGCGGGGCAAGAATAATGCAGCAGGCATTAGTATTTTTGGCCTCAAGACAATGAAAAAACACAAAAGAGTCTTATAGACCCCATTATAAATTATTAGTGTAAACTGGGAACCATTTGATTCAGTTGTTGGATCCGGGACAGTGTCATGACTTTTGTTATGACTGTAAGTGATGACACAAATGTAAACATAGCCTTAAGGCTCCAATTCATGTAAGACTAACATTGGACAACTTCTCCAAAATATGTATGGGAGTCTTTGGATTATTATTGTCACAGAACACTCTGGCATGTTGGATTTCGGACTCCCGATCCTTTTTGTTCTGTAGAGATGTCGCCACCATAAATGTCTGGCAGCAGCTCTTTCATAGAAAATATAGATTGTAAAGTGATAATAGAAGGGGTTAATGCTGCGCTGCTGTGGTGAAAAGAAAGTCCAAGGATACCTCAATGTCGATTTTACTATACCGCGTTTCAGAGATACCATCTCCTTCATCAGGACACAATTGTAACGTGTCCTGAAGAAGGAGAAGGAATCTCCTAAACGCATTGTATAATAAAATCACCATAGAGGTATCCTTGGACTGTCCATGGCAGCGCAGCAGTAACCCCTTCTATTTTCGCTTCACAGTTTGCAGCCACTTGGACCTTTCAAACAAATACAAGTGGTTGTGACTCTCACAATCCCACAAGGGGAGCTTTTTTAAATGTTTCACACCTGTTTTTTTTTTAACCCAGATAAGACCCTATTTGCTATCCTCTGTCTTCCAGTTCGTTTCAGATAGAAAATAAAGGAGCGGAACGAGCTCTTCTGTGTTTGGGCGAGATAGCTTGTTTCGTCTGATAGCCATCTAAAGTATACAGGGACTATAACAGTTTTGTAGGGAATTTTAAATACAGATATAATCAATAGTATATAAGTCTTTATCTCAAAAATATATTACATTTCCACAAAAATTTGTTATTCATTTTTTTGCACACTTAGGCTGTGTTCACACCTGCATTTAGAAACTCCATTTGTCTCTTTGTCCAGGACCAGACACATGAAATGCATTTGAGGTGTGTTTTTCTGTTAAAAAAATAACAATACTTCTGTTTGTGCAACTAATCCATTTTCAACATGAATTCCACTTGGATCTAGAATGGAACCAACAAAACAAAATTCCCGATCTCAGGTGTGAACTCAGCATTTTACATTGATCCATTCTCCTTCATTGCAGCATAATTAAACAGATTTGAACTAGGAAACATACATCCAATAAGGATTGAGTAATGTCAGCCAACCTAGTTGTCAAAAAGATTTTCAAAACCAATAAGAACATGGAAAGACGTTACGTCACACAAAAGATTCCATATTGATGGTCCATGCACATTGCACAGAATGGACCCTATATGGAAACACTCAGTACCATACTCACATCTGAAATCTTAGGCCTCATGCACACTTTGAGTATTAGGTGAGTTTTTTATCTCAGTATTTATAAGTCAAAACGAGGAGTGGAACAATAAGAGGAAAAGTATAATAGAAGCACGGGCACCACTTCTTCCCTTTTAGACCACTCCTGGTTTTGGCTCACAAATACCGAGGTAAAAAACTTACTAAACACTCAACATGTGACCGTGGCCTAACTCTGACATAGATTCTGTTAAAATGAACCTTCAATCATTTGCATTTTTTTTCTTCCTGTTTCTGCAAGATTGATGCATGCCACTCCCAAGGCCCCCTTCACATGTCAGTGAAAAACACACATTTTTTTCACTGATGTGATAAAAGTGCGTATATCCCTCCGTGTGTCGTGATTTTGGCACACGTGTGATCTCCGTGTACTATTCGTGATAATACACGGAGATTAGGACTTATACTCACCTGTCCATGACGCTGCTGTCTGTGGTGCTGATATCTCCCGCTGTCTCCGGCCGCTGCTGTCTCACCGCTGCAGCTCCTTCCAGGTCGGCAGTGCAGTGCATATTCATGAGCATAATTAGCCGGCCTGGAAGCAGAGACTGCAGCGGCTGAAGACAGCATCACTGGAGACTGGTGAGATTTTTATTTTAAATGTACGTGTTTTTTCTGTACGTGTTTCACAGATCACAGCACTGCGTGGTCCGTATGACATCAGAAAAAAATGGGCTTGTCTCTGTGCGGAACACACCGACTCACATATGCGCTGCATGGAAACACGGTCAGTGAGAAATCACTCGTGTGCGCAGATGCATTGATTTTAATGGGTCTGCGTATGTCCGTGATTTTGGTACGTATAAAAACTGTCACATACGTACCAGAATCACTGACGTGTGAAGGGGGCCTAAGACGCCACATTGGAAAATCAGATCTGTAGGCTGCACATATGAACAAAGCCTGACTTTCAGCTCCTGGCTCGTAAAATCCCTGCATCAGAGTGAGATTTTAAGATGTGATGGGCTTGATTTTGGAATTTATAACAATTCACAAAAGCAGTGAAATACCAATGCTGAGCTATAAATCAAGGCCTGTGTAGCATTTCCAAAAAGCAATTCCTGCCAATATGCCAATGCTGCTAGCAAGAGAACATAGCGTGCAATGTGTGAAGATCCTGACTCAGCTCGCAAGTTTATAACCAAACTTTCTCCTGGGGATAGATACAATAAAGAATCGCAAACACAGCCAAACACAATGAGGCGAAATTAAAAATGGCTTTATTATCGCATGGGTACTCGGCATCATGCCTTTTCTTAAGAAAACCTACTTTTATCCTATAAGCAAGTTGCAGTGCCTCTATAATAATGCAGCAAGCTATAATTCATTTTATAAGAGCTGGCCAGTGTCTTATGTCTTATACGTCTCCAGTAAAATCCTTGTCAATCACTATCTCCATAAATGCCACCTTCATTGACTAATAAATGTTAATTAAGGTTTTCCTATAAGATTTTATTGCTGTCCCTTCAGTGTTGGCCCATTATTACTGTCCTTTCAAGTGTTGGCCCATTACTGCTGTCTCTTCAACTGTTGGTCTATAAAGGCCTACCACATGGTGTCCAGATGAGTGTCAACACCAGAGTAACCTAAACAGGAACCTTTCTTTTTTACGTTTTCTATGGTTCGATTTGCTGATTTTTGAAGTTCAGAGATAATTTACTGAATAATAGAGAACAGAGTACGGTATGTGTCCTTCACCACCCTGCACTCACAATGTGGAACCCATCATAAGTTTCCTAATAACTTTGACTGTACATATGTGACGCCCTGGCACCGCCAGGTGGTCACACAAAATAGGCCCCCGCATAACACCTTCCCACACAGGGTTACAAAACCCTAGTTACCGCCCCAGGGTAGGAAAGGCACACCAGTGGGCGGGACCAGGCAGATGGAGAACGCCCACCTAGGGGGTCTGGAGAACCCGAGGCAGGGAAAGCAGTAGTTGAAGAGCAGAGTTGAAAGTTGGAGTTCAATAAGAAAGGAGCGAGACTGGTGGAGTGGAGGAGTTGAAAGGAGAAAGTGAAGTGCGGAGTCAGAAAGGAAAGGCGTCGGGGTTGGAGCCCCGGCGTACTGGCTAGGTGGCAGACGGTGGTCCGTGTCTGTCAGGAGACGGGAAGACTGCTGCTGGAGATCCGAGGTGGACTGGGATGGGGTTGGAGCCCGCCGGTACTGACACCGGAGAACCGATCCGGAAACCGTGCACAGAGGGGGTACTTGGACCCTGAAGCCAGGACCGGAACCAACGGCCTAGCTAATTAACCAATTGAGGGCAGGATTTTAGGTCCTGTCCCAACCGAAGTCCCAAAAGCAGACAACAGCCCACCGTGGGGGATAGGGCATCCGCCAGGGCCCGGTAGTTCCCAAGGGCCAGCGGCAGTGGGCACGGCTCCCAACCAAAGTACCGGGAGCGGACTCCCGTGTTTCACACCGGGAAGTCCACCACACCAAAAACACAGTGCAGAGGAAAGTGACACAGACCATCAGCCCGGGTGTGGGACCAGAATACACCCAACCACGGTGGCCGGCCACCAGCACCTTGGTTTACCATTGGACTTGTGTGATTCATTCAATCGTGAGTAAACTAACATCCCAACATCCCCCGGTCTGACCGGGCGCGCCAGCCCCTGCAATCACCACCCTCAGCACAGAGACACTGGGCCCCGGGGCATCCATCCCTACCCACGGAGGGGTTAACATCCAGCTGCCACCCCATCGCCCCCGGGAGACGCACAACAGCAGCGGTGGTGCCACACTTCACCACACACCGTGGGTGGCGTCACAGACTGTTTACGGCAAATCCCATACAAATACGTCCCCTGTTATTTGAAGTGTCCGCGCGACCCCCGGGTCCGGTAGAATCCCATGAGCCACACTACGGATCCGGATCCGAGCAGCCCGGCTGCTGGCACGGGGGCGGCACACCTCCTGTATACAGCATGCGTCTGTTACTTTTTTTTTTTTTCAGGCATTGTATAATGGTATTATTATTATTCTCCACCTAAGCTGTGCCGCCCCTGCATCACCAGCCGGTCTGCTCGGATCCGGATCCGCGGTGGCTCGAAGGATCTCCGGACCCGGGGTCGGGGTCGTGCGACCACTTGGATAAAAAGGGCGAGTATTTACAGGGGATGATGTGGAAAGTTCGTGACGCCACCCATGGTGTGTGGTAAGGTGGAGTACCACCATTCCAGTTGGGAGTACCCGGTGGCGATGGTGTGGGCATCCAGGTGTTTAACCCCTCCACGGGTAGGGGAAATGCCCCGGGACTCGATGAGGGTGATGGGGAGGTGCCGTTGGGACGGTAAGAGTCACTTGTGTACTGTACTCACTCAGTCCAATAACGCTGACACCGACAACTGTGGTAAACCAAAGTTCTTGACACCGCTGCCGCTGGGAGGGAGCACGCCTGGATCCCGTGCCCATTGGTGTTGCCTGTTAGTCTGTGACCTTTGCCTTGGCACCTTGTCTTCTAGTTGGTCCCTTTAGTGTGAAACTAATCGGGTCCCGCTCCCCAGTAAGGCTAACTGGGGGAGCTTGCTCTCAGGGTTCACGCATTTTCTGAACCGTGTATTGGGAAAGTCCTATCCCCCTCGTTGCGCTAGTACCCCGATTTTGGAGCGGTGGAGAACGGATCTTGAAGGCTCCGTCCTCGTCGGGTAAATTGCCAGGATGCCTGAAGCTACTTCCTGACCTACGGTCCACGTACCTCGCCGTGCCCTGGTCCCTGTTTGGTGATGGCACAAGGCCATCGGCTGTCCTCCTCGACAGTCCGTGCCCCTTGTCACGATCCCCTGCGACCGGGGTTCAGCTCCTACCAGGCCCAGACCAACGTCTGCCACCTAGTAGTTCCAAGTAGCCCAGCTCCGGACCTCCTCTCACTTTGAGAGCTACTTCTGTTCTACTCCTGACACTACTGACCCCCCCCCCCCTTAACCAACCCCCCAAGTGGGTGACCCTATTCCACTCAGGCAGTCCACTGGTGTGTCTGGTGGGGGTGGTGCAGAGTGTTCCTAGGATTTTGATTAGCTTTTTCTTGGCAACACCAAAAATCAGGGACCCGTAACCAAGGAGGAGGTGGATATTGTACAGAAGGGCAGATTGGACAATACCCTGTGACGACCTGATAGGCCAGGACGTCACAAAGCAAACGTGAAAACGTAACTAATGTCAAGAGAGAGTGTAAGGGCTAGGACACACTGCGAGCAAACCATCATATAAAATATCACATTCCACTTGGACCCATGTTACTCTATGGAGCCGTTCCCATCTGTGATTATTTTCTCAGCCCTAATCGGACTGAGAAAACAGTCGCATCATGCTGCATATGGAATCCGATCTGTTTTCATTCGCACCAATACAAGTGAATGGGAATGGGTGCGAGTGAAACATTGCACTGCACTCGGATGACACCGGATTGCAGTGCGATAATTGCATCAGCTGGCAATGGAGGAGATAGGGAGATTAATCCCTCCCTCTCCTCCGCAGAGCCTTCTCCTCTGCAGCTGTGATCTGATCGCAGGATCGGATCACAGGCATGACACTCAGCCTACACTTGCAGCACAGTGGGAGCTGAGGGTTGCATCCGATGCATTCACATCAGATGCCATATGCTCGTGTGGCCCCAGCCTAACAAAGGTAGCAGGCCTGTAATTACTGTCTACATTCTTAGGCCATGTGCCCACGAGAGAAAGTTACTGCGCAATTTGCTGTGGAAAACGTGCGTATTTTCTAGATTTTCCAGATAAATCCGCGGGTTTACACAAGTACAGACACTCCCCATGTTATCCTATGGGATTTGGGGAGTGCTGTATCAATGCTGCGGTATTTGCGGCTGCAAATTTCCCGCAGCCGCACGTACTGCATGTCCATTATTCATGTGGAATTATCTGCTGAATTCCCGCTCCTCCACTATGGAGATATGTAGCGCCCCTGAGATTGGTCGCTACAGGGTATATCATTATATCCTTCCCTGGCAGGTCAAGATGTTAATCTAGTAAGTTCTACACACACCTCACACCACCATACAGCAGGGAGAAGCAGTCACTAGGAAAGGGTTAACAATGTTTTACAGACACAGGAAGTGACTCAGCCAGTTCTTAGCAGACCCAGGTTGCCATAGCAACTTGCAAAAGTGGGGGCTTGAGCAGTTAGGAGTAGAAAACAGTTTCACTTTACCTCAGAATAAGTTGGACAGAGCAGACGCACAGTGGTGCAGCTTCCTGAAGGGGAGGCTGTCAGGCCTTCAGGGAGGCAGAACAGAGCTGTCTGGATGTAACACCGAATAGACAGCTCCACCAAGCTGGGGGCCAGTAACATCTAGAGAGACGAGACCCGACACCTGTAATTGTGGACTAATAGGGAGCAGTCGCCAGAGAGACGGGACTGGGCACAAGAGAGGTTCAGGGCCCTAGTTAGCGTGGCCGAGGTGCGGCAGCAGAGAAGGAGCCTGAGAGAGGGGGACAGAGGTCCGAACCACGAGAGGCCCAGGCTGCCGACCGTGCAGACCGAGACCGGGGAAGAGTACAGAGTTGTGCATGGAGGAGAAAGGCCACAGATTATCAAACCGGATCCAGCCTCTGACCTGCCCGGGAAGCGACCGGAGTCTCTGATGGCGAGGATCAGCACCCGAGGTGTGATACCACCTGAGCCAGTAAATAAAGTGACTGAAACCCGCACCTGGTGATTCTGAGTAACTGCCGCCGCCCTGCGTTCCGGCGTTCCTGTGGACTGCCGCCCCTGTTCTCACCAACCTCCCGGGGTACCCCGCTCCGCCCATGGGGAGCGATACCATCCCGGCTGCCCCGGAGAGAGACTGTGCAGCGGTGGCTAGTTCCTGGCCGCATACCGCGGCTGGCGCTGCGAAGTATCCCCATTCCCCATCCAGTACTGCCCCTGGGAGAGGAATAGTCGCAGAAAGGTTCGGCGGCGGAGGAGGCCGAGACCCCAGCAACACTTCCCAGGGGCCCGTCACCCTCCTTCCATCCCCATCTGTATTGGACACTTGTCCGTTTGCTGTTCTTATTTAACATGTAGCCGACGGGGTCACGAATCCGGGTCAGGCCAGTCACAGCTACCCCAAGGAACCACTGGCCCGGTGATGAGTACCCTAAGGCCCCGTGGACGCTACAGATACAGGGCAGGAATTCTGCACAAAATCCACACTGTTTCCGCAGGTTTACCGCAACAATTCCACAGAAATACCGCAGCAATGGATAGCTATGGATTCCGGGGAGTTGCTGTGTGAACCTGCGGAAATACCTGCAGAAAAGTCCGCAGGTACAATCTTCCGTGGGCACATGGCCTTAGATGTCATACACAAGAATGTGTTACGGCTCGGTCTCGTATGGAGCTATAATAATCTATAATAAGTCATTTGTAGAGGTGCATTAGATCCTAACGTAGCTCCTTATGCCCCTGATTACATTGTTTTTTTTATGTTGAATCTGTACAAAACTGACAAAAAAAAACCAAAACAAAATAAGTTGTGGCGTCCATGCTGTATGGGGTGCAGTCTGATGGAGCTTTCTCCTATACATGAATTGCTTGTATGGTAGCATACCTCTCAAATATGGCATCTGATGAAGCACAGTGTTGTAGGGGTTGCCAACGTAGTTTGAAAAATGATAAAGGTGATGGCAGCTGCTGAGAGCGCGAAGTAACTGAAGAGTAGGAAATGCTAAGGAAACTGATGTGGAAGTAAAAGACTTAATAGACAATTGTTACAGTCGTAGGGAGTGTTCGGCATACTGTGGCTATGGATCTCGTCATTCTAAAAACAAGAAGGGCAATATAAAACTACTCCCACTAAAACGCTTGCACCCCTGCAGGGTGTATGGGAAAAATTACCTGTGACAGCAGGACAAAAGCAAAGAGTACTGATAGCATTGCAGTAGGCTGTAGAAATGGCCAACCTGGAGGAAGAAGTAGCTGAAATCTGTGGAGATGTCCAGCGTAAGGCCAGAGTCACACTTGCAAGAGACTCACGCGAGTCTTGCATCGCATCACCTGGCACAGGCGCACGCTCTGCTGACAGGAGCATGTATTTCTATGCAGCTGAGATGCTCCTTTCCCGAGAGTGAGAGTCCGTGCTGTGTGATGCGATGCAAGACTCGCGTGAGTCTCTTGCAAGTGTAACTCTGGCCTAAGAGAGAGAGCGGTCTTGAATAGGGAACTAAGCCATTAGAGAATAAAAAGACAATCTAAAAATCCTGTGAGACACATCGGAGGCCAGTAATTTTGAGTAGCTGCAGTGTACCCTAACGAGCAATGTCAATATCAAGAGCCTTCCATTGTGAATGTGCCTAAGTGACTTTTATGCCTGCCAATACAGTGCCACTATGTTCTTTTAATGTTGTGTGTAAGTAGTTAACAGGACTTTGTCACTTAAGTTGCTGTGGTCCCATTAGATCGAGTTGTGCTGAAACTGTATAAAGTGATCCCCCATTACTATACGAAGGATGGTTGGAGTCCTGTAGAAGGGTTACTTTGTACATACTGCCTTGTCAGTGATGTAAGTTGACGTTTTTGGGTCCCAATGAGGAATCTCCAACTATCATGGGTCTTTAATATTATTGTTTTTCTTCTATGGGCCAAAAAGACCTTCTGACCCTGTCTAAGCTCCCGGGTCTGGGTGCGACTGCAAACCTTGCAGAGCTCAAAGTGTGTCTTGACCAGGTTTGGTTGAATGTGGCATTCTCTGTGGTAGTAGTCTGGAGTAGGGGTGGTCAGGAGTCCACCTGAAAGTTGCTGACCATGGGGAGCGGGGCGGTAGTCGCGGGAGAGGGATTCCCCCTGGTATGCGCTCCAGGTCCACTTCACAGAAAAAGTGGTGTGGTCCTGGCTGGGTGTGTGGATAGGTGCAGTGCTATTCATACCTTTCAGGAGGTCACATGATAACACTGTTATGGGCAGGCTAGGGCCAGGTTGTGGAGGCAACGAAGACGGAGATTGATAATTCTCTTTGATCAATAGTTCTTTACTATATAGTCTCTGGTTGACAATTATACACAAGACATAGCGAGTACACTTCTTATAGGACATTTCTCTTAGGGTGTGTGCCCACGATCAGTGTTGGCAGCCTTTTGGATACAGTGTGTTTTTGCTGCGTACAAAACGCTGCGTTGTATAATACGAGAATAGTAGATGTGATTTCTAGAAATCTCCTGCCCACTGTGCGTGTACGACCCACCTCAAAAACTGACCTGTGGTGCGGCTTTCTGAGCCTCAAACATGTCAATTCTTTGCTGCAGAGTCGCAAGCGCTCTCCGTGGGGAGAACACAAGTGAGACACCGCAGTGCCCTGAACCCTGATCATGGGTACAAGCAGCTGCGGTCTCCTGCGGAGGAGACTCGAGGCCCCGCAGTTCGTGTCCCGCCACATCTAGGACTCAGCAGGTCCTTATCATGGGTACGTACCCTTACACAGAGCACTGACAGACACATATCCTCCAAGTTCACGTCAGCTGTTATTATCATGGATGTTCCCAGACCTTCTGCCACCCCCCAACTTAGCATAACAGAACGGCACGAGAAGGTCATGCTTTACCACCTGCAGTTCTAGGTCCTCCCAGCCACAGGACGTAACAACGCTCTCAGATCAGCTGCACAAGACTGCAGGACTCATGTCCCAAGCCGTTCCAGCCTGTTACATTTCAGCTGTTATCAATCCAGGGCCTGATACTTTCTAGACTCTACCTACAAGGGCCACATTCGACTTCTTTACCTGTCTCAGGTTTAGTTTACCATTTTGGGTTACAACTATCCTCCGTGTGTCTGTTCATTCTCCCACACTATTCTTGTTCAGTCTCAACGTTGCAGTCTACACATGTCACCCACAGAGTGCGACCAAAACATGACTAGACAGTCTGTTCGTCCATCCTACTCACTAGCCGTAGCCTATCTGAGATCACTCATCTCCTCAGCTTTAGCTCCGCCCCCACAGGCTCTTCCCAACTGTCCACTCACTGGCTGTTGCCAGACAGATTTCACCTTTCACCTACATTACCTCGCACTGCTCTGTACTGCACTTATATATATATATATATATATATATATATATATATATATATTTTACTATTATTTTATTTATTTTGCTTTAAAGGGAACCTGTCACCAGATTTGTCCCTTATGGGCTGCGGCCACCACCAGTGAGCACTTATATGCAGCATTCTAGAATATAGTATATAAGAGCCCAGGCCGCTGTGTATAACGTAAAAAACACCTTTATAATACTCACCTAGGGGTGGTCTGGTCCGATGGGTGTCGGTCCCTCGAAAACCCATCCCAGCAAAGTCTATGAGAATCCTGAAGTGTGCTGTGCCCTCGTTGCAGATTTTTTCCTTGCAGATTTTGGTGCAAAAAAAAAAACTGCACCAAACAATTGACATGTCAATTGTTTCTGTGTTTTTCTCAGCATTTTCCAAAAACTCAATGTATAAAAAAACCACACAAAAATTGCAAAAAAAGTGCTTTTTTTCTGCAGCGTTTTACCTGCAAAGAGATGCAGTTTTAGGTGCAGAAAATCTGCACCTAAATCTGCAATGTGGGAACATGCCCTTAGGGCTCGGTTCCACTTGTGTTTTGCACGGACAAGTGCAATCTGATAAAACATCGGATTGCTCTCACTCTACTGCAAAATTATGGGGAAGTGTCCATCTGCGTTTGATTTCTTATGCTATATCGGCATATTGGCAGCGAGTCTCGGCTCACACACCCCCATACAAGTCTATGGGTGCGTGTGAAACATCGGACTGCACTCACATGTCATCAGAGACAGGCCACGGAGGAGATGGGGAGAAAGTGCTCCCTCCCTCTTCTCTATGGCTGTGATACAATTGCAAGGTCGCATCACAGTCGCATGACCCTCGGCTGACGATCGCTGCAGAGGTTCATTAGCATATCGCTGCTGATGCGCTCACATCGGAAGCTATGCGCAAATGGAACCGTACCGTTACACAGATTTCTGGATTCATAACTTCATTATTTGCTTTTTTCTTTACATTTTAGTGAATAGCAGCCAATATTCTGATACGTTAGTGGTACAGAGGTTTATAATCTCTTTATTCTCTATTACATGCTATAGTCAATCATTTTTTGACTCTTGTTTCCCTTCATTCTTGCAGGAGTTTGGTCAATGGGACGTTTTCTGAGATCAAGGACAGAATGTTTTCTCATCTGCCCTCCCTACAGCTGCTGTGAGTACGGCCCTCCATAACAAAACCTCGACTGTAGCCCCTTTCATTGCTGTTGGTACAGGGTATCATTGCCATGCTGAACACATCACCGCTAACAGTGCTACTCACTGCTCCAATGTGTTTTCCCTTTTACCAAACATCTAGAAAATGTAGTAGGATCTCTGCGAGAATTGTGCTTCTTTGTACATGCACACAGAAGATATCCACTGCTCTCTATATTATTGATTGGAAGGGATCAAAAAAACTGCACTCCTCTCTATAAAACCACAGTGATGTCTCTAAGGGAGCACAGCATGAAACCTTTGCGGTTACTACAATTAACTGCTTTATTAAAAATATATACGATTATATAAAAAGTCTTAAAAAATTAATATTGAATTTTATTACAGTGCGCAAAACATTAAATTATGCAGATATTTAAACATAAATATATATTTTATATATATATATATATATTTATATACACATATATATATACATATATATACAGTATATATAGGTATATATATATATACATATATATATATATATGTATATATATATATATATATATATATATATATATATATATATATATATATATATATATACACACACACCCAGTATATATACATATATATATATATATATATATATACACACACGCACAGACACACACACACACACACACACACACATATATATATATATATATATATGAGTGTGTGTGTCTGTGTGTGTGTGTATATATATATATATATATATATATATATATATATATTTATATATATGTATACGGTGTGTGTGTATATATATATATATATATATATATATATATATATATATATATCTACTTATATAGAGAGATATTATGTATGTATATATATATATATATATATATACTGTATATATCTCAGAATTTACATCAGCAGCCAACACGTGAGAACTATGTTTCTTTTTCTTGTTGAGATTTTGTAGCCAAGCCTGAATATTGGTAGGGGCTGATTTGCTATACATGTAGGTGCAACCTTCGTTGTCAGACCACTCCTTTAGGCTATGTGCGCACTAGAGCAAAATACCCGCGGATTTACCCGCGGATTTGCCGCGGAAATTTCTTGAGAAATGTCTGCAATCTTTGTGCAGACATTTCCCATGAAATTCTATGAGAAAAAAAAAAAGCTGTGCGCACTGGTGCGGATTTTTCTCAAGAAAGTTTCTTGAGAAAAGTTTCTCGAGAAAGTTTCTTGAGAAAATGAACATGTCCATTAAATCCGCAGGTATCCCGCGGATTTCTGCAGTACAGACTGCAAAAATCCGCAGGGAACCACCCGTGGGAAAATCGCGGCAAATCCGCGGTAAATCCGCGGCTAATCCGCGGCTAATCCGCGGCAAATCCGCATGCGGTTTTGCCGCGGATTTTTTCCGGAGGTCAGCAAATCTTCACTCCCAGAAGTTTCTCGAGAAGATTTTCTCGAGAAACTTCACATCTCTAGTGCGCACATAGCCTTAATCACTGTTGTAAATCTGATTTCTGGGATGTTAATTATAATTTCAATTAAAGGGAATCTGTCAAGTTTTTGCTACCACATCTGAGAGCAGTATGATGTAGCGGCAGAGACCCTGATTCCAGCAACGTGGCACTTACTTTGCTGCTTTCTATAGTTTTGATAAAATCGATGTTTTAGCGGCTGTAGTTCTATCAGTTCTCTGAAAGCTGAGCTCTGTATAACTCCGCCCTCATCACTAATTGTCAGCTTTCTGCCTATGCACAGCGCACACAGAAACCAGCCAATCAGTGGTGGCGGCATGGATGGACTACATAGCAGTAGGTTTACTAGTCCTCTAAACTGAGTGCATAATTATTAGGAAATTTGTATTTTTTATTTTATTATCAACTATAGTGCTATTGATCAGTCCAAAAGGTTTTGAAACCTGAATATTTAAGAAAGTAAAAGTTAGTTTTTTTCTTTTTTAGGAGAATATCTACATCTGAAGAATTATTTGAGCAACTATTAGTGTAGAATTAATATAGAAATAAATGAAAAATGTTAATTTTCCCATCTCAATTGTTTATTTTGATCTGTTAAAGTGAGAATAATATCCAAATAACTCAAAATATACGAAAATAAATTTACATTTTCAAAAGAATAAAATATCAGTGACCAATATAGCTGCCCTTCTTTTCAATACCAGTCATGATCCTCCATTCATGGAGTAAATGGAATCTGTCACCAGGTTTTTCCCCTATAAGCTGCGGCCACCACCAGTGTGCTCTTATATACAGCATACTAGAATACTGTATATAAGAGCCCAGGCCGTTCTGTAGAACATAAAAACAGCTTTTATTATACTCACCAAGTCAGTCTTATGGGCATCGCTGGTCTTGGTCCAGCACCTCCTATCATCTTGTGATCGCCATCCTCCTTCTTGGTTGATGTGGATGGCACATCCTACGTCATCCACACAGAGTCCGCCATTGTCCTCCGGCACATGCGCACTTCTCTCTGCCCTATTTTGGACAGACCAAAGTACTGTAATGCGCAGGAGTGGGGAAAGGTCAAAGAACGCATGCACACTACAATACTGTAATCTGACCTTAGCAGGGCAGAGAAAAGTGCATATGTGCAGGAGCGCAATTGCGGCAAGCGATCGCAAGAAGAGAGGAGGTGCCGGACCGAGACGAGCGATGCCCATCAGAGCCGACTGTCCCACAGGTGAGTATAATAAAAGATGTTTTTTTACTTTACATAGATGTTTTTCGTCTGTCTCTCTGCATTATGAGACTAGTGACACATTCAGGACGAGAGTCATTTCCATGCTAGACTCTCAATATTATTTGGATTTCCTTTCCTTCGGCAGTCATAGGATTAATGTCAGTTTTCTTTCCAGCAGCTTCTGAATCCTGGTCAGGTGTTTCTGGTTTGGGACTAATCCTGGTCCCCTCATATACCCTCTGCTGCTAGCAGAGGGTGCCAGTTATTCTTTGCCATTTGGATCCTGGCCCTGGAGGTGGAAGGAGCTGCTCTAACCCTCTGTTGAAGTTCCTGTGGTGAATGCAGTCTTGGTGCTGACTGCAGCAGTTTATCGTTGTGTTTCCCCCTGTCTGTCTTCCTTCCCTGGCGTGTTGTTTTAGTGCAGTGGTGGGGCTAGTGTCCCTTACCTGCCCACTCACTAGCCAGGACTATTGTAGGGTCACTCAAAGCTTCAACTTCCTGTTCAGCAACAAGTGAGGAACCTGTAGGGACTGGCTAGGAGTGCAGGGTACAGCGGCAGGTAAATGGAGGAGGTGTCCATCTTCTCTCTAAGTAGTATCAGGGCCCACCATTGTTAAGGTGTCCCTGGTGAACCTCTTGTTTGTCGTGGTGTTACCCTTGTTAAGTTCTGTGTTTGGCCTCATGCCGGACTTTCCCTCAGTCTGCGTCGTGACAACAGAACGGCCCGGGCAGTTATATACAGTACTCTAGTACTCACTGGTGGTGTTCGCAGCTTATAAGGGAAAAGCCTGGTGACAGGTTACCTTTAATCTGTTGATCAACTTTTTGAGCAGCACCAACCAAAACCTTGCAGACGGTGTTCAGAGAGGTAACTTTTCTCCTTCACCCTAGATTTCCCATTTAAGAAGGGTCAAAAGTTCTCAATAAGGGTTTACGTCAGGGGAGGATGGATCTATGTCATTATTTTTTATCTTTAAGGCCTTTACTGGCAGCCAAGCAGTGGTGAGTAGACTTCTATGCCAGTGGTGGAGAATTGGCCTCCATAAAAATCATGTTTTTTGTGAAAGACTTTTTCCTCTACCACTGCCTGAAGAAAGTGTCTTATAAAAACTGGCAGTAGGTTTGGGAGTTGATTTTAAGTCAATCGTCAACCCAAAAGGTCCAACTAACTAACTTTTAATAATAGCAGCCCATAGCAGTAGACACTTCTACCTTGTTTGTGTCTGAGGTCCCTGCCCGTTACTGATCCAGCCTAGGGCCTATCCATTTGGTCCGTCAAGTGTCATCCTCAAGATGCAGACGTTTTCCTATACCATTGCTTTGACCAAGTGAAAATGAAGTCTATAACTTGGCTGTAAATGTCCAATATATTGTGACGCCCTGGGCAAGCCAGGGGTCACAGGTCACAACATCACATGCACCCCACATTCCCGGCAGGTACACCTAGGCTAACCTAAAATCCTTGTTGCTTTCCTCCAGGGGCTGATGTCCACACCAGGGGGTGGGCCAGGCGGTTGGCTCCGCCCACCGAGGAGTTCACAGCCCTGGAGGCGGGAAAACCAGGCAGATCAGAGAGAGTTGAGCTCAGGCAGATCTTGAGTGAGAAGCAAGTTAAGCTAGGGAAGTAGAAGGAAGTGGTAAAGGAGGACAGTAAGAGTGGCGACAGAAAAGGAACAGTTAAGAAAGCCTGAAGTTGGTCCGGGTGTGTGCCCCGGACTGAGACAGCAAGGTCAGCAGACGGCGGTGATAGTCTGCAGGGGGACTGCTTGGAGGTTGCTGGAAGGACCGCGGACGGGTGGTGACCCGGCGGTACTGGAGCGGTATACGAAGAACAGTCAGCACCAGGGCAGGGGCCTTTCGGATCCCGGTAAGGCTAGGAGTCGCCATAATTTGCCAAATCCGTCAGTGAAGGGGACCTCTGTCTCCTAACAACCAAGTCCCAATTGAAGGCAACAGTCCGACCGTGAAGGGGAGACACCGCCACCGCCAAGGCACCAGTTTCCCAGGGCCAGCGCCTGCGGGCAAAGTAGGGCTCCTTCGGCCCAGATTGAAGCCGAGGAGTGGGTAACCGGTGGGAACCCATCGCTACCAAAAAGACGTTACATAGGTGCAGGGAAGAGACCGTCACCGCTAACTGCAGGGAACATCAGCACCGTAACCGTCCGAGGGACCCGTCCAACCAGCCGTTTGTTTACCGAGAACTGTGTCGTGTTTACTGGCTGAGTGAGTACCTCCGTGCCGTGTGGCACAGCGCTGTCCCTGCGCCCCTGCACCTCCGCAGGCCCCATACCTGCCTGTCCACCATACCAACCCCATCACTGGGTCCCGGGACCACCAAAACCCCTACCCACGGAGGGGCAAACCAACAACTGGCTGCTCCATACCATCACTCCCGGGCTCCCCAGAAAGAGCAGCGGTGGTGTCCACTTAATCACCACAACCGTGGGTGGCATCACGGACAATAAACTATCCCAAAACCCAATCCCCTTTCACTCACGGGCGAGGAGCGCCGCTCGAGTCCCCGGGATCCGGCCCATCGCTCGAGCTACCGAGCAGCAGCAGCAGGCCGCAGCAGCCGCAGCGGCAGCCGGACCCGAGCAGTGGGAGAGCGCGGCGTCCCCTCCTCCGCCCGCGACAACTTGGCGTCACGAACAGGATCTTACCGCTCTGCCGTTGGGTAGAGGTGCGCCTTGTGACCGCCGGAGGTATCTGGCCGGAAAATTTCAGAAGTCGCCATCTTTGGCGCGAAAAGTTCCCGCTCGAGCGTCTTCTCGAGTAGTGGAGGCACGAAGGCCAAAACCCTGCCCCGATAGAGGAGGGGCCGGAAAAAGGCTAAGGGGGACGAAATGGCGACTGGTCGCATGTAGCCGCGGCTATAAAAGCAGGGACGCCAGGACTCTGCAGACATCTTGTTCCTGGGAGAGGCCGCCAGCAACATGTTCATGCCGTCCCGCAGCACCGTAGCCCCCGCGCCTGGAACCGCGGCGTGGGTGGAGATCCGGACCGCGCAGCTCTACCAGAGGCTGCAGGTCAAGATGCAGCTCCTCATAGAGGAGTGGGAGACCGACATGGCGGATGTCATAGCGACTGTGCGGAGACGCGAGGAGGAAGCGGAGGAAGGGAGGGTGAGTGACCCACGCCCCGATGCCCTTGAAGGGCCGGTCATCGCGGCTGCGGGACCCGGTCCAAACCCTCTCCCCCTGCTGCCTCCCTCGCCACCCGTCTCGGAAGCCGTGACCCCGCCATTAGGCCCACTACCACCGTCACCGGTAGCGATACCCAGCATGCCCGCCCAGGCGGGCCGACCTGCAGCCGGAGCCCGTAGTCGACCGGAGGTGCTGCCCTGGAAAGCCCCAAAAATCGAACCGGAGGCGTCTTCCGAGAAGTCCCCCGAGCCGGAGCTGATAACCCGTTCCGTGCCGAAGGCCCAACCGCGGAAAGCCCCTGTGCCCATCCCCCACACCTTGGCTAAGGTTGCGCCGGGTTGCCGCTGCAAGGCGGCGCCGAAGGCCAAGACACCGCGGGACCAGCCGCTCAGATCCCTGACAGTGGGCAGCGTTCAGAATGTCCCGCGGGGCCCGACCCGTGCGCCGGAGCTCGCAGCAGCGCCGTACTGGGACAGGGAGCCGGTACCGTTGGGCCCGGAGATCGGTGAGAGGGAGAGGAAGAAAGCGGAGCTGGTGGCCCGTGCAATCAGAGAAAAGGAGAGTCTGAGACAAGCGACTTTCCGTGTCCGGGGCCCGCTGTATGAGGGACAGGTGAGGCGGTTTGATGTCCGCCGGGTCTTTGGGTTTATTTATGAACCGGGCCTGGAGGCTGAAGTGTTTATAGCCCGGCGGGATGTGAATGCCCACCTGCCCGAGGAGCACCCCGGTCGTAACTTGATGCCGGACGACATAGTGCAGTACACCCGGCACTGTGGAGAGAGGGGGTGGTTTGCCCTAGATGCGAAGTTGAGGGGCAGCCAAGAGTCCCGTGTAAGTGCTGGGCCTCCTCCCCCAGAAGAAGTCGAGGACTCTGAGTAGGGCAGCGGAACCCCGTTGTCCAGTCCCCGTTGGGACCACCAGTCTGGTTGTTTAAAAAGTTGAAAATGAAGAATTGATTACCGAACAGTCACCTGATTGCACCGTGATTTGCAACCGGCCGTTGCCGGCACCGTTGTCCCCGTGGGGACCCCTTAGTTGCATAGAGAACTTTCTATGGACAAGCCCGTGAACTTGCAGGGCAACCACAGACGCTAGTGGCTTGTAAATAAGTTGTTTTACCGTTACCGTTTCCGCATTTACCGCCTCCGGAGAGGCAGGTTGGAGGGAGGGCCCACAGCAGAGCAGGCTGGGGCCCAGCCACCACAGGAACCGGTGGCTACCCTCTGGAGGGGAAGGACAGATCCCGCTCGGGTAACTGGTTCAGGACTGGGGTCAAGGGGTGGTGCCTGGGTTTTAGGGGCAGCATCAGGGCCAGGTTACTTGGGTGGGAGAGAGCGGAGACCGTAACCGTTAACCGTTTAAAACCGTAACGTTTAAGAAATGAACCTCCCGATGGGGGATGATGTTTTCCTACTTGTATATATGTTACCATTTTTCTTATCTTTTCAGAAAAACAAAAGGAAAATAAAACCGGTGTTGGACGGGCAGCCCGAGGACGGTCTGCGTTTTGCTAAGGGGGAATGTGACGCCCTGGGCAAGCCAGGGGTCACAGGTCACAACATCACATGCACCCCACATTCCCGGCAGGTACACCTAGGCTAACCTAAAATCCTTGTTGCCTTCCTCCAGGGGCTGATGTCCACACCAGGGGGTGGGCCAGGCAATTGGCTCCGCCCACCGAGGAGTTCACAGCCCTGGAGGCGGGAAAACCAGGCAGATCAGAGAGAGTTGAGCTCAGGCAGTGCTTGAGTGAGAAGCAAGTTAAGCTAGGGAAGTAGAAGGAAGTGGTAAAGGAGGACAGTAAGAGTGGCGACAGAAAAGGAACAGTTAAGAAAGCCTGAAGTTGGTCCGGGTGTGTGCCCCGGACTGAGACAGCAAGGTCAGCAGATGGCGGTGATAGTCTGCAGGGGGACTGCTTGGAGGTTGCTGGAAGGACCGCGGACGGGTGGTGACCCGGCGGTACCGGAGCGGTATACGAAGAACAGTCAGCACCAGGGCAGGGGCCTTTCGGATCCCGGTAAGGCTAGGAGTCGCCATAATTTGCCAAATCCGTCAGTGAAGGGGACCTCTGTCTCCTAACAACCAAGTCCCGATTGAAGGCAACAGTCCGACCGTGAAGGGGAGACACCGCCACCGCCAAGGCACCAGTTTCCCAGGGCCAGCGCCTGCGGGCAAAGTAGGGCTCCTTCGGCCCAGATTGAAGCCGAGGAGTGGGTAACCGGTGGGAACCCATCGCTACCAAAAAGACGTTACATAGGTGCAGGGAAGAGACCGTCACCGCTAACTGCAGGGAACATCAGCACCGTAACCGTCCGAGGGACCCGTCCAACCAGCCGTTTGTTTACCGAGAACTGTGTCGTGTTTACTGGCTGAGTGAGTACCTCCGTGCCGTGCGGCACAGCGCTGTCCCTGCGCCCCTGCACCTCCGCAGGCCCCATACCCGCCTGTCCACCATACCAACCCCATCACTGGGTCCCGGGACCACCAAAACCCCTACCCACGGAGGGGCAAACCAACAACTGGCTGCTCCGTACCATCACTCCCGGGCTCCCCAGAAAGAGCAGCGGTGGTGTCCACTTAATCACCACAACCATGGGTGGCGTTACGGACAATAAACTATCCCAAAACCCAATCCCCTTTCACTCACGGGCGAGGAGCGCCGCTCGAGTCCCCGGGATCCGGCCCATCGCTCGAGCCACCGAGCAGCAGCAGCAGCAGGCCACAGCAGCCGCAGCAGCAGCCGGACCCGAGCAGTGGGAGAGCGCGGCGTCCCCTCCTCCGCCCGCGACAATATGAGCTACACATAGTCATTCCCCAATAACATACACTACTTATCTATTAATAATCCTAAACGGTAGATGTAAAAAAATCTCTCCTATAAAGAGCAGTATTTTTGCTCTAATTATTTCTTTATAACCCTAATTCCTCCCTGTTAATGGTGTTTTTACATTGTTATACATTAGACGCTTTTCAGACGTGGCATTTGCAGGAATCAGCAGTTATTATTTAATATACCTCCTTGCAGAATAGGAGAAAAGCTCCGTATTATACCCAGAGTGGACCTCATTAATCAAAGCTAAATCAACACTTGGAAACTGTACGTGTGCGCTAAATGCTTTCTTCATGCAAAGTACATAGCTGGGATTTATAATGAATTAGGGGCGAGGGGATTACCATTTTTTATATTCTCAGCTATTTCTTATACATATTGTACTCTTGAAGGAGTTAAGCTTAAGACAGAATCTTATTAACGTGAATTGTATAAAACGAGCTGCTAATATTCTCTTATAAGTATGTACATTTTCAAAGAGGTTCTTAAAACTGTGAAATAAAGTAATCGCAGAGGAAGAGGTTTTCTGAACATACCGTCAGTAATCCCGCTGAAGAACATGCCAGTACATCGCTCTCCGGCTTGACAAGACTGCATGTGCTGTGCAAAAGATGGTATTCAGCTAGACTATGTTGTATAGCTTCTGTATTTAAAGGGAACCTGTCACCAGATTTGGTAACTATAAGCTGCGGCCACCACCACGGGGCTCTTATATACAGCATTCTAACATGCTGTATATAAGAGCCCAGGCCGCTGTGTAGAAAGTAAAAATGACTTTATAATACTCACCTAAACAGTTGGTACAGTGCAGATGGGTCAGATGGGTGTCTCCGTTCTCTGGGTGCGGCGCCTCTTCTTTCGGCCATCTTTGTCCGCCTTCTTCTGAAGCCGGAGTGCATGACGCATCCTACGTCATGCACACATGCCAGCATTGAGGTCCTGCGCAGGCACACTTTGATCTGCCCTGAGCAGGGCAGATCAAAGTATTATAGTGCACCTGCGCAGCAACTCAATGCAGGTGAGTGTGCATGACGTAGGACGCGTCATGTGTGCCGCCCCCGTGCCAGCAGCCGAGCTGCTCGGATCCGGATTCGCAGTGGCTTGAGGGGTCTCCGGACCCGGGGGTCGTGCGGACACTCAAATAAAAAAGGGGCGATGTATGTGCAGGGGATTTGTTGTAGATACTTCGTGACGCCACCCACGGTGTGTGGTAAGGTGGAGTACCACCGCTGCTATTGGGGAGCACCCGGGGGCGATGGAATGGCAACTGGATGTTAACCCCTCCGTGGGTAGGGGTGAATGCCCCGGGGCTCAGTGTAATGGATTGGGAGTAACGGGTGTAGTCCACGGCTTGGACCAGGTGGTGCAGGAGTACTCACGATATAAGGCATTAACTGACACAAGTCCAGGAATTAACCAAATTGCTGGTAACTGGTGCCCTCGGATGCTGTGAGGACGGGCCCCTCACCCAGGGGTGTAATACAGGTGCTTTTCTCCTGCCTGTTGTCTGTGTCTGCTTCGTGCATGAGTCCGGACCGGGTCCCGACAGTCAGCACCGGCGGGCCACTACCCTGTCCTGGTCCACTTCGGTTCCCCACAAGCGGCTGGCCTTTTCCTGAGGCCCTTACTGCCAGTCTCCCCAAGCTCCACACCAGAGCTCCTTCCAGACTCCACACCTCCTGCAAACTGCTCACTGCAAAAACTGGAAACTCCCTATATAGTTTCCTCCCAGGCACTTCAGACCTCTCGGCTCCGCCCACTGGTGTTATGTGTAACTGTTTTGGAAACTCCCCAAGGGAGAGTGAGATCTGCACCAAAAAGATGGATGCAGGCCTCTGTGACACCCTGGTTTTGCCAGGGTGTCACACATGCACCACAGCTTCAGAAGAAGGAGGATTCGGCAACTAAATAAAAAAAAAAGAAAAACCTGTGGAATGTAGGCGCACTATACTTACCGAATCTCCTGCACAGCTGTAAAACTGCTTCTGGGCCGCTGACACTACTTCCGAGGCCGCTCATTATTCTTCATGTATATGCGCTGCTTCCCCCGCCCACCGACAGTCGCTAAGTCTCTGTAGTAGCAGTGAGATAGCACCCCAACTCTCAGTGGCAGTGTGTCTGACTGCTTTCAATCCCAGACCCTGTGTGTGCCTCTCTATTGGTGTAAAAATAAATAAATAAAAAAATTGGCATAGCGTCCCTCCATATTATGATACCCAGCACAGATAAAGTATACAGCTTTAGGCTGCAGCCCCAAGACAGGTGCTTATCTCAGCTGTGTATCAAAATAAGAGGGACCGCATACAGCTTTTTTTCAATTATTTCTATAAATGATTTAAACAAAACAATGCGCGGCCCTTCAATTTTGATACCCAGGCATGATAAAGCCGACAGCTGGAGGGTGATATTCTCAGGCTGGGGTTTTATCTGGCTTATCCTGATTGCCGTGGTGGGGTGGCAGTTCGGGTAATAAGGAGTTAATGACAACTCACAACTGCCTCAAAGCCCTAGATTGGTAATGGGAGGCGTCTATGAGACACCCCTATTACTAATCTGTAAGTGAAAAGAAATAAACACAAACATAAAAAAAATCTTTATTTGAAATAAAATGCAAAAAAAACACCCTCTTTCTCCAAATTATTAACTCCAAACACCCAGTTCCGACATAATCCACATGAGGTCCCACAATGATTTCAGCTCTGTTATGTTACTGAAGTGACAGGGTGTGGGCACAGAACATGTCCGCATGCTGTGGCTTCAGGCAGAAAATAACTGAGCCACAGCAATGAGCGGTAACGTCACTAAGTTTATTTGCAGAGGTTCCTCTACTTGTAACTGCAGACCTCAGGTAACCTCATTAAACTCAGTGACCTCATTGAGGTCACTGAGTTCACAAACCTGCATCTCCTAGCAGAACACTGCAGGGGGGGGGGGTTTGCCAAGAGATGCAGATTTGTGGTGACATTTTAACACCATATTCCTGCACCCAATCTACACTGCATGGTAAAAAAAAAATTACATCAAAACTGCATCCTAACATTAACCCCTTATTACCCGGACTATCACTGCACCAGGGCATTCTGGATGAGCTGGGTAAACTTCTGGGATTGTTGCATCTTATGGATTCGACAATTCTGGTTGCAGGCTACTATTTTTAGGCTGGGGGGGCAATAACCATGGGTCTCCCCAGCCTGAGAATACCAGCCTCCAGCTGTTGACTTTATCATGGCTGGGGGGAACCACACGTCAAAATTGGGGGGGGGGACTACAAACCATTTTTTAAAATGATTTTTTTAAATAATTTAAAAAAAAGCCGCATACATTCCCTCTTATTTTGATACACAGCCAAGATTTGGAGGCTGCAGCCTGTAGCCCTATGCTTTTTCTGTGTTGGTTATCATAATATGGTGGGACCCTATGTCAATTTTTTTTTTATTTATTTATTTTTACACTAATATAGACACACACAAAGTGACTCTAATTGAAAGCAGTCAGATATGCTGTCACACAGGGTGGGGACGCTATCTAACTGCAACCAATCAGAGACCCCAGGACTGCCGGTGGGCAGGGGAAGCAGTGCATATGCATGAAGGATAATGAGCAGCTCCAGAAATAGCGTTACAGCCTTGCAGAAGACTCGGTAAGTATAACGCTCTTGCTCTAATCCTCCTATTCTTTTTACTAACATTTTAAAGCGTCGGATTCTGGCCCCCATAGACTTATATTTCGACCTGGCAAATATCCAGGATCAATTCCAGACTGGAACCGGGTTTTTTAAAAAATCCGGTTGGACCCGCCAATCCCGTATATCTGTGTGTCTGCTCATCACTAATAGAAAGTCATAAAGTGGCTTAAAGAAGTGACCTGACCATTCTTAAGGCAGCTCCCACTTGGAAGTGCCACCATCTTATATATGAAATAAAAAAAAAGCCGGTAAAAACTTTGGAGGGGAGCATTTATCTTTGATCAGGACATCAATCGAGTCCTGGTGGGCGTGAATTCAGGCAAAGCAACTAGACTGTTAACTAACGATATATATCGCCGGGGTCACGGATTCCGTGATGCACATCTGGCATCGTTAGCGACGGCGTTGCGTGTGACAGCAAGGAACGACCGTTAACGATGGAAAATGCTCACCTTATTGTCCATCGTTGACACGTCGTTCATTTTTAAAAAATCGTTGATTGTAGAGGATGCAGTTTGTTCGTCGTTCCCATGGCAGCACACATCGCTATGTGTGACACCTCGGGAACGTCGAACTGCAGCTTACCTGCGGCCGCCGGCAATGCGGAAGGAAGGTGGTGGGCGGCATGTTACGGCCGCTCATCTCCGCCCCTCCGCTTCTATTGGGTGGCTGCTTAGTGACGCCGCTGTGATGCCGCACGAACCGCCTCCTTAGAAAGGAGGCAGTTCGCTGGCAACAGCGACGTCGCTAGGCAGGTAAGTACGTGTGATGGCTCCGAATTACTTTGTGTCCATGGGCAGCGATTTGCCGTGACGCACAAACGACGGGGCGGGTGCTTTCACCAGCAATATCGCTAGTGATATCGCTGCGTGTAACACCCCCTTTACTCAATCAGATGCTTCCCTTCCGGACTAGATGCTAGACTGTTACACAGACTGGGAGACCACTTCAAAAGTTGTGTTTTTTCAAACAGCGGGATCAGATTGGTGTTACACACAGATATTGGAGATGCTGGGAATAAACCTAATATAGGGCCCGGGTTGGTGTACGAATTCAAAACATTGGGACTTTAAAGCCAATTGCAATAAGTTTATTTCATAAAGATTGTGCAAAGATGTTCATAGATTTTAACATCTGTTTCTTGTTACGTACCATGACCTCACTATCCATCTTGCTCTACTAAATCTCAAGAGTTGGGTCATGCATACACGTACAAGAAAAGGTATTCTTAGGCGGGCTTTGCACACTACGACATCGCAGGTGCGATGTCGGTGGGGTCAAATTGAAGGTGACGCACATCCGGCATCGCATGCGACATCGCAGTGTGTAAAGCCTAGATGATACGATTAACGAGCGCAAAAGCGTCGTAATCGTATCATCGGTGCAGCGTCGGCGTAATCCATAATTACGCTGACGCGACGGTCCGATGTTGTTCCTCGCTCCCGCGGCAGCACACATTGCTGTGTGTGAAGTCGCAGGAGCGAGGAACATCTCCTACCGGCGTCACCGCGGCTTCCGTAGGATATGCAGAAGGAAGGAGGTGGGCGGGATGTTTACATCCTGCTCATCTCCGCCCCTCCGCTCCTATTGACCGCCTGCCGTGTGACGTCGCTATGACGCCGCACAACCCGCCCCCTTAGGAAGGAGGCGGGTCGCCGGCCAGAGCGACGGTCGCAGGGCAGGTGAGTGCATGTAAAGCTGGCGTAGCGATAATGTTCGCTACGCCAGCTATCACACGATATCGTACCTGCGACGGGGGCGGGGACTATCGCGTGCGACATCGCAGCATCGGCTTGCGATGTCGCAACGTGCAAAGCCGCCCTTAGTCCCCTTTTGGATGAGGCTTATGAACAGGGCTTCTTGTTGCAACAAAAATATGTCTCCAAATTGTGGATTGGGATGACCCAGACCATCAAGAGATATGAGTTGGATTTGACCTATTGCCAGTAGCGTAAGTTTGTGAAGTTTGTGGGTTCCAATGCAAAATCTCCAACAGGGCCCCAACTATCATGGGTCTTTAATAGTAATAGTGTTTTCATATGGGCTAAAGGGACCTTTTGAGTTCCCATAGGTTCCAGGCCCCATGAGCAATAGCAACTACCATAACTACTCCTCTGGCTATGGCTTTCCCCTCTCCTCTATGCCACACTCACCAAGAGCTTTGTATTTGGATGAGGGGAAGTTCCTTTTTTTCCTATGGGTTTATTAAGTATATTTCTCTAGAAACTGTAATTTCTGAAAACATTTACGTTTAACAATGTAGAATAAATTGTGTCTATTAAATGCATACACAAGTTATATAGATGAGTTGGTAAAAAAAAAATAATAACTAGAAAATATTATAAAATGCAACTTTTCGTAAACTTTAAAATGCTACCTGACCTATTCTAAAATGTCTTTTGCTTATGAAATGTATGCCTGATTTTCTTTTCCTCATATGCTTTTAAAAATGCTTTAACTTTGCATGTATTGATGTTAGCTTTTTGAACAATTATTATTGCTATTATTAATATTTTTATTATCATTATTATTATTATACTTTTGGTTTGCTTTTTTTCCATTTTTTATTTTAATAATCTTTAAGGACTCAAATGCCAGTGCTGATCTTGGGAACCACATGACCACTATACACAATATATACAAAAAAAATGGCCCCCTTGGCGTACCAGTGTGTTGAGTTAACATTTTATAACAGACAACAAAAACACATAAGGACATGTCACTTTCTCAAAAAATTAAGTTAAATACCTCTAATCCCTGAGCTTTTCTGATTCTGCTGCCCTTTTCATTCACATTTTTCTCTTTTGAAGTGCAATATGTGAAATCTCTGCTTCTAGTCCAAGTCTTGTCTTGGGGCTTGCACTTTTACTCCTCTCTCACAGACACTGCTAATCACAGCTAAGCGTCTGATCTAGCAGTTTCAGATGCTGCCATCCTATGATTGGTAGCATCTGGTTGGGAAGGTTGAAAGCACATGTCCCCAGAGATACGCCAATTTGGTCTATATGTGGACATTTCACATGTTGTTCTCCAAAAGCAATAGATGTAAATATCTCCATAAGGCTGGTTTCAGACGTCCGTGCTTCTGGTACGTGTAACGTTCATTTTTAACACGGATGCCACACTGCCACACGTACCCATGTTATAATCTGGAGCTACGCACACGTCCATGTTTTCACTTGGACCGTGTGACTAGGCGTGGCCACGCACGTACACACGGAGACATGTCTGTTTTTTCTCCGGCATCACGGGTGTCACATGGATTGCACAATCATGTTATCCGTGTGACATATACTGGAGAAAACACATCACTTAAAAATAAAAAGATTTTCTATATTCACCTGTCTCCAGCTCTGCTTTCTCCTGCAACTGACCCCCACTAATTATGCTCATTGAATATTCACTGCACCTCGGACCTGGAAGTTGGAGTCGGGGACAGCATTGCTGGGACAGTGCCGGGGACAGCATTGCTGGGGGCAAGTGAGTATTCAGCAAGCAGTGTGTGTGCAGTGACTCCAGGAGGTCATCCGAGTTCCCAATGAACTCTGATGAACCCGTGAAGTCACCATCGTGACACCTGCTATAGCGCGGGTGCCGTGGGGGTGTCATCAGGAGGTTATCAGAGTTCATTGGGAACTCTGAAGACCTCCTGGACGTCACTGCACAGACACACACACTGTTAGCTGGATACTCACCTGTCACCGGTGATGCTGTGACACATGTATGACCATACCCATGCGTGTGTCTTGTACCTGATTAAATACAGACGTCTGAAATCAGCCTAATGGTGCAAAGCAGAGCAAAATAAAAAAAAAACAGCAAAATCGGGGGAGATCAAGGATTTCTACAAGATATTTAGCTCAATTTGGAATTAAACAAGTTTTAAGAATTCTTACACCAATTAAATATATACTGCTTATATAATCTTTATAGGGGCCAAGTCGCCTATATGACTTTGTAATTAGTTTGTGTTTTGGGGGTGACAAACTACTAAACATTTTGAAGACCCCATTTAAAATTCAGATGCCTGGTTTTATCAGAAAAGCGAGGCTGTGAAGTTTTCGGCTAAACAGCTTCCTGACGCATTAGTGTTGAGTCCTCCTGAAGCCAGCGCCGGTTGACTCAGCAGTGAATGGCAGAATATTGCACTCCTCAGTGCTGTGTAAGAGCAGTCAATACATTCTGCTTGACTAATTCTGAGCTCCATAAAGTCTGGTTCGCCTCTAACCTGCTGTCTTCATTTTCAGCTTGCTGAATTCTAACTCATTTACTGTCATTCGAGACGATGCCTTTGCTGGTCTCTTTCACCTTGAATACCTGTAAGTGCTTCACTTAATGTCATATTTTTTTATTCTGTTTTTCATCCTTTGGCATGTGCAATTGTGTAAAGAAAAGTATTCATATGAATTTATTACCCACCTAAAGGTGCTGCAAACACAAATACTCAACGCTTTCAATCAGTTCGTTTCATGTTCACTTTATTTTTATTTGAAGTGCAATATTTTTGACCTTGAAATTAAGCCCTACCCCATATAATTAAGCCCTGCCTACATAATGGATGGGAGCTACACGTAGCCTACTGGTGAGGTGGCTGTTAGTAATTAGTATTCATTGTTGTAATGCTCACCGCTGGTGAGGGCAGCGAGCGGAAGTGAACCCAATGGACCACAGGGGGAAACCAGACTTACTTTTAGTAGGAGGAGCTTAACTAAGGGGCCGCCGCAAGGCACAGTGCTCACACATCCGGTTTGAACACTGCGGCTCAATCCGGCTGTGAAACCTATGCAACGGATGCGGCGAAAACACCGCATCCTTTGCATAAGTTTTTATATGCGGCCCGTCCGTTTTTTTCCGGTTGCGGCACGCTACTAAGTATGCGCAGTGGAAGAAACCGCATGCAGGTGCCGGAGGCGGTTTTTGCCGCATCGCGCCGCATCCGGCGTCCATAGGCATGCAATGAAAAATGCGCAGCATCGGCCGGATGCGAAACGATGCAGTTTTTTTGCCGGAGCAAAAAACATGCCAGGGAACGTTCCATCCTGCCGCCGCATCAGCTAAATCTGCCGCATGCGGCAAAATACGGACGGCACGCAAGCCGATGCGGCGCCAATGCAAGTCAATGCTGGAAAAAAGGAAACTGGAGGCAAAAAAAACGGTTTTGTTTTTTCAGCAGAGCGCCGGATTGTGCCGCACTGCTACAACCGGATGTGTGAAAGCAGCCTAAGAAAGCAGGACATGTAGAACAGACACAACCGGGCAGATCAAGAGGCACAGTGTGGATGGTGAACAACAAGACAGTGAGAGGCAGGAAAAGAACTTCTGACTCGGGACATCAGACTCAGGTGCAACCAAAACGGCTCAGACAGCCAGGACAACAGGTGCAGACGGGTATGGACACAGGTGCAGGATACAGACTGGTACCAGGGATCAGAAAGGACAGAACTGATTGCATGCAGGACTGGTGCTGGAGGCTTGCAGACCAGAGCAGAGAGGCTGGACCGATACACAGGTTGTAGGATAGAACCCTAAAGACTGGCTCTGGCCCCTCTCATCAGGGGAGGGAGCCTTAAATACCTGATGCATCCCAGCAATAGGCTGGGGACACCTTAGCAAGGTGCGCATGTGTGACCCTCCTGGACTATTCAGGTCTTCATAGAGTACTGCACAAACTGCCCTCCCCGTGCAGTATTCAACCTCCCATGGTTCTGGGTCTCTATCCTGCAGTACTGCCTCCATCAGCATTCACAAATCCTAGATACATCTTGCACCATACCTGTCAGGCACACCAGTGGGCTGCTTAAGCAGGAATAGGGCCGCCCACCTAAGGCTCAGGCAGAGGAGGTGGGAGGTGTCAGTGGAGTCGAGTGGTAGCCCTCGAGCTGTGAGGAGCTCTGAGGAAGCTGGGAGTAGTGGTCTGGACCTAGAGGAGTCGGACCCCCGGTCACAGGGGATTGAGGCTAGGTGCCTAGAACCCATCAAGGAGGAAGGTCAGCAGCCTGGTCCTATCACCGGTCCGGGACCGATGGCACGGCGGGGTACATGGACCTTAGATCGGGGAGAAGCTTCAGGTGACCCGGCAATTAACCTGCGAAGGACAGGGCCTTTATGGAGTTTTCCCACGAAGCTCAGAGATCGGGGGCACTAGCGCAACGAGTGGGATAGGGCTTTCCTAACAAGTGGCCCACTCCTGAGAGCAGGCTCCCTCACTTAGCCACAGTGGGGAATGGGGCCCAGAAAGCTCCAAGCTACCGGGCCACAACGGACAATCTAAATTGAACCACGATTACCAACAGCATTGCAATGGCACCAGAACAGGAGGTGAGTATATGGTCTTTTATTGTAACTGGGTGAAACAAGTGGAATCAGAAGACGTTGTCCTAGTAGTGGACAGCCCCTTAAAGATATAATCTTTTAGTCTATACCGGCTGCCAACCACACAATGAACAAGCAAAGCACTCATTTATTGGGTAAAATGATCTTCTGCTCAAAACATCATTGTTCCCGACAGTGCAAGTCCTGTGCAAACATGACTCTACCTGCTGAAAAGTAGGGCAGCCCATGTTTTCTGAGTGATCTATTACAGATTTGTGACGCCCTGGACACCCCAGGGGTCATAGGTCACTACACCACACACCCCCCCACACTAGGTAGGTAACACCCGTCAACCACAAAGACCTGATTGCCTCCCTCAGTGTTGGACAGGCACACCAGGTGGGTGGAGTCAGGCAGAAAGACACGCCCACCGAGGAGTCTGCTGGCCTGAGGCAGGAAAACAGTAAACAGTTCAGTACAGTACAGTTGGGGAGCAGTAGAGTGAAGTGCAGTTCTGCGCGGGGCCTGGGTTGGAGCCTAGAACCCCCCAAACAGTCAGGCAGGCAGACGGCAGGGGCTGCCTGCAGGAGACCGGGAACATGACCGGTGGAACCGTAGGGACCGGGACAGGGTTGGAACCCGCCGGAACCGAACCGGGGAGCCAACAGTATAGCGGAGCACCAGGATGGGTACTCAGACCCTGACTAGGCCGTAGGCCACCACCATAGTCAAATTCACTGATTGAGGATCTGGACCTCCCGGGGTTCTTTCCCACCAAAGTCCCGATTGAAGGCAACACCCCAACCCGACCGGATAGTAGCCACCGTCAGAGGCCAGAGATCCAAGGGCTAGCGCCTGCGGGCAAAGGAGCTCCTTCGACACACCCGCCGGGGAGCAGACCACCTGTGCTTAGGCACCGTGGTCCATTTACACTTAGGTGCAGGAGAAAGGTGGACTCGGCCAACCCATCTAGTGGACTGCAGCCGGCTATCACCACGTTTGGTTTACCAGTGACTCTGTGTGACTTAATCGTGAGTACAACAGTGCCATCCGGCACCGCGCCGCACCGCAGCACTGCGCCCTGCACCAGCTCCCCGCAACTGGGCCCCGGGACACACTGCAGCTACCCACGGAGGGGTTAACACCAAAGCTGTGCCCTGACACCGCTCCCGGGAGTCCCTCACCTCTACCACAGCGATGGTGTCCACCATCACCACGACCCGTGGGTGGCGTCACGAGCAATCACCCCGACACCCGAAATCCCCGCATCCCCTGCGTGTAGCGCCAGCCTCCCTTACAGAGCAAAGTGACCCCCGGGTCCGTGAGAGGCTCGAACCACCGACCGCAGAATGAGCACGGATCCGAGCGGCTCGGCGGTCGCAGCCGAGGCCGCGGGGCGGTACAGATCCACTGCAGATCGCTCGGCATGCATTATTTACTGCGGTCTGTCTGCGTAAACAGGAGTCAGCAGTTGGTTAGTACCCCCAGTTAACCATATATTCCTTCTCTTCTACAGTGCAGATACAGAATAAATACTTGCATCCAGTGACCGCTGACATCTTGTCTGATTACATCCTATTTCTTTGTTTCTTCTCCATTTTGTCAAACCTTCAAGGTGATGTCCTAACGCCATGGCATGGTTATTGCAGAGTTTGACCACACTGATCACCACGCTCCTAAAAATAAAAAGAGGACTCTACATGAACCCCACCATTCAAAATATAAACTGATAATAAGCCATCACTGTGCCCCTATTAACTATAATTAGCCACCTTATCCTCACACAATAAAAATATAAATTAATTAGCCTCTGTACTCTTTCCCCTAATTCACTATCCTGTCCCGAATTCCCCACCACTGTGCTCCTCTCACTCCCCAATTCATTGAAATTACATGTTCTCCCCAAATAATCATATAATGTCCTCTCTCCCACAATCCTATCCCCCATTCATTATGTAATGTCTTCTCTTTCACTCTCCCACACTTGATTCTATAATGTCCTGTCTCCCACTCTTCCAGCCCCCAATTTATTATGTAATGTCCTCTCTTCCACACCCAATTCATCATGTAATTGTTAGGCTCGCCGGGCAAGCAGGGATTTTAGTGGACCCACTGGGCCGCAACACACAGAAAACCCAGAGGAATCTGACTGACCCGAACCTGGTTTTCTACGGAGCTCCTGATAGTGAAGGTGTTACGCTGCAGATAGGATCTGGGTACCACTCCGGAAGACTGTGTTGCGTTAGCTGGCTCCAGGGATATGGGAGCAATAGTCTCTGGTATAGAGTTGAAGTAGCAACTGGTGTACAGGTTCCGTCCAGGATGGATTGTTTGACGAGAGGATGGATAGATGGCAGCAGCTGATGTAGAGGTTCCATCCTGGATGGATACCAGCAGCTGAAGCCAATACCTCGTAGCAGCAGGTATCGTGGAAGGCAGCCGATATGATGGCTCACAGCAGCAGGTAGTGGGAGTGGGACTTTGCAATACAGAAAGGTATAAGCAGTATGTCTAGCACAGCGGAACAGCAACAGCAGCACAGGGCTAGGGGACCTGACAACTAGCAATGACTAAACTCATTGCTCAGGCATCTAGCATGGAGCTAGGGTGCCTTAAGTACCTACAGCCTCCCAGCTGACCTGGGAGCACTTTTAGGTTAGGAGGGCACTGGCCCTTTAAAAAAAGGGGCGTAGCCGCGGACACGCACTACGGGAGAGACTGGAGCTCTACAAGGTGCACAGATGCTCCGGGAGGTCGCAGCATGATGTGGGGACAGAACCCCCACAGCAGGATGCCCAGATAGGGGAGAATGCTGGTATCCTCGCTGGGGGAGGGGAGCAGGAGAATGCGAGGACGCCAGCCTGGGAGTTACATTAATGTCCTCTCTTTCACTCTCCTACCCCTAAATCATTATCTAATGTCCTCCCTCCTCTCCCACCCTCACAACCCAGATTCATGTAATATCCTCTCGCCGACCCGCACCCCAAATTCACATAATATCCTCTCGCCGACCCCCACCTCAAATTCATGTAATATCCTCTCGCAGACCCCCACCCCAAATGCATGTAATAACCTCTCGCCAAACCCCACCCCAAATGCATGTAATATCCTCTCGCCGACCCCCACCCCAAATTCATGTAACATCTTCTCCCCCTCCCCAAATTTATGTAATATCCTTTCGCCAAACCCCACCCCAAATTCAATTTGTTATGTCCTCTCTCCCACCCCAGTTGTTTGTTTTTTTTAAATAGAAATGTTTTTGTGTTTACAGCTCCTTTAAAATACAGTATTGTAAAAGTCGGTTTTTTTTTACTGGATTTTTCTGTCTTTTGGGTAGACCGCTGCTTCTTACTGCAGAGACCAAAATGAACACTGAACCAAAGCTTCACAAAACATCTCCACTTCAGTTGAGTTCACCCTGGGAGCTGATTCTAAACCAACTCTTCTGCTCCAGTCTGCCCAAGAGGGAGCAAAATTCTGAAAATATATATTTTTTTTCTGTTTCTAATTTTATTTTATTTTTTGCTATACAAAGTGTGTTGCCAGAAATGCAAAGCAAATGTTATCAGAAATTAAATAATAGGCCTCTTTAACACACACAAAATTAAAATGCCACCCGAAAGCTGATGTGTACATATGTAATAAACTAGCCATTATTACTGTTATTATCATTTAATTATTAGAAGTGAAGCTAATGTTAGCATATCGTATGTAATCCATTTTTGATCGTCCCTTCTCTCGCCTTATTTGTTAGGGTCTTAAGAAATAAAACAATATCAAAGGGTTATTCTGAATATACTAAGTTATTCCATGTCTATAGAGTAGAGTAAAACGTTCTTGCTGGAGGACTGACTACTGAGACCGCCATTGATCCTGAGAATGGTCTACCGCAGTGCCAAAGTCAATGAATTGAAAGGAGGTGAAGCATGTGCACCTGCGCTCCATTCAAGATGGTGCTCTACAGAGGCAGATCCTGACTTCTCAGGATAGCGGAGGGTCCGAGAAATCTAGCTAGCTCTATTCTAACTTATCTTGGGAATAACCTTTTAAAGTGAATCTGTCAGCAGGTTTTTGCTATGTAAGCTGAAGACAGTATTCTGCAAGGGTTAACACAGAAAATTCAGGAATGTCTGTCTTGTCAAGGTCCGATCTACTGTTTATTTGCTTTGATTGTGTAAGCAGCAGGACTTATCATTACTGCAATGTCACTCACAGGGAAGTCTGACACGCCCCCTCCTCTGATAGGCACCTTACTATCAATGAACAATCTCTATAGAGAGCCTAGTGCAGACGGGGAACTCTCTTAGCTCTGCTGCAGTGCTAAAAATAAAAATTCTGATTGTGTTAGAACGGCTGCACCCAGTAATCTAAGTGATACATCAATGAATTCAGAGTCTCTCGGCCTACATCATACTACTCTCAGGTAAGGTGGCAAAAATCTGCTGACAGGTTCCCTTTAAAAGTGTTCTTTAATTGCAAACAACCCCTTTACTTGATGCCTCTTGGGTTTACTTTCTAAGGGTGGCTTTACACGCTACGATATCGCTAAAGCGATCTCGTTGGGGTCACGGAATTTGTGACGCACATCCGGCCGCTTTAGCGATGTCGTTGTGTGTGACACCTATGAGCGATTTTGAATAGTCGCAAAAACATTCAAAATCGCTAATCGGTGACATGCCCCCCTCTTCCCAATTATCGTTGCTGCTGAAGGTACGATGTTGTTTGTTGTTCCTGCGGCAGCACACATCACTACGTGTGACACCGCAGGAACGAGGAACCTCTCCTTACCTGCGTCCCGCCAGCAATGAGGAAGGAAGGAGGTGGGCGGGATGTTCGTCCCGCTCATCTCCGCCCCTCCGCTTTGATTGGGCGGCCGCTCAGTGACGTCGCTGTGACACCGAACGAACCGCCCCCTTAGAAAGGAGATGGTTCGCCGGTCACAGCGACGTCGCTAGGCAGGTATGTGTGTGCGACACTGCCGTAGCGATAATGTTCGCTACGGCAGTGATCACCACATATCGGCCGTACGATGGGGGTGGGTGCTATCACGCTCGACATCGCAGCGTGTAAAGTCCGCTTAAGACACTCTTCCCCCAATCATATTGTTTGGTCACATGTCCGAATAAAAGTTGTGATAAAGTATTTAAAGATAACTAGTAGAATGTTAGAAACATATAACTGACAAAAAAAACAACAAAAAAAAAAACATTACTTAACATGGAAAAGAAAAGTATTCCAAAATGAAGAAATCGCTTCTGAAAATGCATTAAAACAAGAATCAAGCCTTCCCTTTGGTGACTGTTGAAGAATGCAGCAAGGAGATCACCTTTTATATATGCGGGTCTAGCAGAGAAGCAAGCTTGTGTCTGATCTGCTTGTGGCAAAAAAAAATATCAGCAGAGTTTTATAGGTACTCGACTCTTTACAATGCCATTATAAAAGCTGTCTTGGAGCAAACCTTGCACTCATGTATCCCTCACATGACTGGACATATACGCTTTCAGCAGAAGTAACAGTGAAGATTTCCATTGAATGACAACCAGTAGAAACCTTGTACCCAGTGACTAGGTGATAACTTTTAATCTTGCTAGAATCTCATCAGGTGGATTAAAATATAAGAAGTGTCATACGTTGATGCCTTATTGTGTTTAAAAATCTAACAGTCTTGGCAGAAACATTTGTTTCAATGCTGCAGCCAGTGATTGGCTGCAGCGATTTCATGCTCTTCCAGTCAAAAGACTCAGCATGAAAAGTAGAAATAGGGGATCAAAAATAAATGGAGTACGCCTCATTTTTTTTAATTATTAAACCAAAAAATTAGATGGACACCCCCTTTATGCAACTCAGAAAAAAATTAAAGGTCCAGAAATGAAAGCATTGCTTGAGAGGTCTGTGCATTTGCGCAGGACTATGTGGGTCGGGTCTTGGGTTCATTTTCCTCCCCTGAGTGCTTGTTGGCCTCTATGTACATTTCTTCCCCCATCACTGTCATCACACTTATGGCTGGCACGTGCACAGTAGAATCTAGAAATATTTCATGAACTCTTCAATAAAATGGTGTTAGGGGTACTTTGCACACTACGACATCGCAAGCGGATGGTAGCGATGCCGAGCGCGATAGTCCCCGCCCCCGTCGCAGCTGCGATATCTTGTGATAGCTGCCGTAGCGAACATTATCACTACTGCAGCGTCACATGCACTTACCTGCCCTGCGACCCGCCTCCTTCCTAAGGGGGCGGGTCGTGCGGCGTCACAGCGACGTCACACAGCAGGCGACCAATAGAAGCAGGGGGCGGAGATGAACGGGACGTAAACATCCCGCCCACCTCCTTCCTTCCTCATTGCAGCCGGGACGCAGGTAAGGCGATGTTCCTAGCTCCTGCAGCTTCACACACAGCGATGTGTGCTGCCGCAGGAACGGGGAACAACATCGTAACATCGGTCCTTCCGAAATTATGGAAATGACCGACGCTACACCGATCATACGATTTCGACGCTTTTGCGCTCGTTAATCGTAGTAAAAAGGATTCACATACTCCAATTTCCACATCGACGCTGGATGTGCGTCACTTTCGATTTGACCCCACCGACATCGCACCAGCGATATCGTAGTGTGCAAAGTACTCCTTAGACTCAGTGCCTGCGCATACCGCTATCTTCGGCGCCATCTTAGTGAATGTGCCACCCTCAGCACAAGCATCCAAAAAATCAAAAGCAGGAGGACAGCGTCTTCAATAAGATGGCACTAGAGATAGTCAGTACCTGCGCATACTGCTAACGCCATTTTATTGAAGAGTTCATGAAATATTTCTAGATTCTATGACGCAAGAGCCAGCCATAAGTATAATGACAGTGATTGGGGGAAGAAAGTTACTTAGAGGCCAAAAAAGCACACAGGGAAGGAATGTTATTATGGATGATCTAATACCACAAATATCCGACTTCGCGAATATTTGCCGAATAGGTTGCCACTATTCAACTATTCGCGAATATTCAATGCTCAATGTAAGTCTATGGGAAACCCGAATAACAATTATTCGGGCTTCCCGTAGACCTACATTGCACATCGAATATACGCATAGCGGCGACCTATTCGTTAGATATTCGCGAAGTCGGATATTTATGGTATTCGATCATCCCTAAATATTAACCCAAATCCCTGCCCCGATACACAGGCCACTCATCCAATGCTTTCATTTCTGGACCTTTGATAATGTTTGTTTATCTTCAGACACCATAAGACAATAATCCAGCACTAGGGAAAAAAAGGCTTCATCATAAATTAAAAATGTTACTTCTATTGGATCCCATATTAAAATCTATAGACAGATATATTAAAATTCTAGGAGACCTGACATGTTTCGATTCTAACAAAATTTGATCCCTACTCATAGGTTCTATATCTTCAGTGTTGGAAAGATAAAATATTTTAAAAAATGTGAGGGGTGTACTTACTTTTTTAATGTATTGTATCACCCTTGTGCATATTGTATATCACCAATTTAGATGACGCTACTTGGGTGCACTTTTGGGCACAAAGACCTTCTTTCTCACATGTCCATCCATTATGCTATTGTATAGGAAAGATTTAGAATTGCCCAAAAAAATCCTTCCAGTTCTTCATAGTCTTCAAATGGGTCATTAAAGTGGCTTAAAGGGAATGGTCAGGGGACATATGCTGCTCCAATAATGGGCAGGATCTGCACTTGAAGATAACTATGACGAAACACTGCTATGTTTTAGGGAATATAAAAAAAGCAAAAAAGAGGAATAAATATCATTACTTACAGATAGAACTGCAGCTGGATATTGCCCGTGCCAAAAGAATACTACTCTACCAGGATACAGCTAAACCCCCACTAAGTGGAGGTGTCGCGGGCGGAGGAGGAGACACTGCGCTCTCCCACTGCTCGGGTCCGGCTGCTGCTGCCGCTGCTCTGTGGTGGCTCGAGCGGTGGGCCGGATCCCGGGGACTCGAGCGGCGTTCCTCGCCCGTGAGTGAAAAGGGGTGTTTGATTGGATGGTGGGGATTGGATTATTGTCCGTGACGCCACCCACGGTTGTGGTGAAGTTAGTGACACCACCGCTGCTCTGGACGGGGATCCCGGGAGCGGTGACAGGGAGCAGCTTTGATGTTAGTTCTCCCCTCCGTGGGTAGGGGGTTGGTTGTACCGGGGCCTGGTGATGGACGACAGGCGAGTTACAGGGCCTGGTGAGGTGCAGGGTCTGGTGAGGTGCAGGGTCGCGGGGGCAGCGCTGTACCGCATGGCACAGTGGTACTCACTCAGCCAATGATGAGGACACAGTTCTCGGTAAAACACACGGCTGGATGGACGGGTCCCACAGACGGCTGCGGTGTTGTTTCTCCCGGCAGGTTGATGGTGACTGCCTTTCCCTGAACCTGTATACGGTAGATGGTTCCAATGGGTTCCCACCGGTAACCCGCTCCCCAGCTTGGATATGGGCTGGAGGAGCCCCTTCTGCCCGCAGGCTCTGGCCCTGGGAAACGGTTGCCTTGGCGGTGGCGGTGTCTCCCTCTCTTGGTTGGACTGTTGCCTTCTGTCGGGACTTGGCTGCTGGGAAACCCAGGAGGTTCCCTTCACTAACGAATTCGGCAAATTCACGGCGACTCCTAGCCTTGCCGGGGTCCGTAAGCCCCTGCCAGATGGTGTTGGCTTCTCTTTGCGTACCGGTCCGGTACCGCCGGGCCACCGCCTGTCCACGGTCCTTACGGTAGACTCCGATAGGCCACTCCTGCAGACGGTCACCACTGTCTGCCAACCTTGCTGTACCGCCCGGGCCACACACCCGGACGCTGTCAGTTAGTTGCTCCACTACCACTCTCCTTCCTCTCACTTCCACCTCCAAAACTAATCTGTCTGTTTTTCCCGCCTCCAGGACTGCGAACTCCTCGGTGGGCAGGACAACCGCCTGGCCCACCCCCCTGGTGTGAACATCAGCCCCTGGAGGAAGGCAACAAGGGTTTTGTGTCTGACTTCGGTGTGCCTGACCGGGAGTGTGGGGTGTGTGGGTGTTGTGCTCTGTGGCCCCTGGCTTGTCCAGGGCGCCACAGAGGCATCACAGGTGCAGAAGGAGCAAATCACACACACACTTCCATGGAATGGAGAGGGGCGAATGCTAGATGATAAAACTGGACACTAGTGGCTTGCATAGAGCGTTGTTCACACATGCAGATAACACAGTCACAAACCCGCAGCCTATTAGGTGACGCCCATACTATTAGATCAGGCGGGCTGTAGGTTGTAGGCTTTCTGTGTTATGGGCATAATGTTAACAAAAAAAACTCATATTTTTTTGTAGAGGATTCAGCCAGGCCCCTTTCTGTTGGGCCTTACATTTTAGGGTATGTTCACACATCAGGTTTTTGCTGTGTGGCACAATCCGGCGCTTTGCGGGGAAAAACGCATCCGTTTTTTTTTTTGCCGCCGGGTGCGGTTTTTCCTCATAGACTTTTATTAGTGCTGACTTGTGCCGCATGTACTTGCTTTTGATCCGGTTTGCCGCACGCGGCAAAATCGTCCCTCCGGCGCCCGCACAGAACGCAGAGAGGAACTTTTTTTGCCAGCGGTAAAAAACTGCATAGCGCCAGGTGCGGCGCTGTGCGGCATGGTGCATAATGAAAGTCTATGCGCGCCGGATATGGTGGCATGCATCAAACGCCGGAAGCATGTACCGTATCCGTTTTTTACTTATGAGCATGCCCATAAGTGATATAAATTCATTGCTTGTCAGAAAATCAGTCACTCACTCACTCTCAAACGCTCTCACTCACTGACTCACTCACTCCCTCACTGACTCACTGAGTCATTCACTCACTCTCACCCACTCACCGATCACCGGTGAGGCGCTGCACGGCTGTCACACTGCTGGCGGCTTCTCCTGATTTGAAAATGCCGGCCGCCCATTATTCAATCTCGTATTCACTGCTTCCCCCGCCCACCGGCGCCTATGATTGGTTGCAGTCAGACATGCCCCCACGCTGAGTGACAGATGTCTCACTGCAACCAATCACAGCCGCCGGTGGGCGGGTCTATATCGTGCAGTACAATAAATAAATAATTAAAAAAAACAGGCGTGCGATCCCCCCCAATTTTGATACCAGCCAAGATAAAGCCACATGGCTGAAGGCTGGTATTCTCAGGATGGGGAGCCCTCCAGCCTAAAAATATCAACCAGCAGCTGCCCGGAATTGCCGCATCCATTAGATGTGACGGTCCCGGGACTCTACCCGGCTCATCCCGAATTGCCCTGGTGCGGTGGCAATCGGGGTAATAAGGGGTTAATCATGGCAGGCGTCTGAGACACCCCCAATGATTAACCTGTAAGTGAAAGTAAATACACATACACCCAAAAAAATACTTTATTTGAAATAAAAGACAAAAAAACACCCTCTTTCACTATTTTATTAAAATCCCCAAATACCCCTGCAGATCCGACGTAATCCACAGAGGTCCCACGACGATTTCAGCTGTGCTACATGAAGCTGACAGGAGCAGCAGTAGAACACCGCCGCTCTCTATCAGATCCACGCAGCACTGAAGTGAATCGAGCTGTCAGCGGTGACGTCACTGAGGTAATGCCGGGGCGTGTGCGGTGATGATGCGTGCGGTAGTGCCTGCGTGTGTAGTGATGATGCGTGCGGTAGTGCAAGGGTGTGTGGAGATGATGCGTGTGGTAGTGCCGGGGTGTGTGCAGTGATGATGCATGCGGTAGTGCCGGGGCGTGTGCGGTGATGATGCGTGCTGTAGTGCCTGCGTGTGCGGTGATGATGCGTGCAGTAGTGCCTGCGTGTGAGGTGATGATGCGTGCCGTAGTGCAAGGGTGTGCGGAGATGATGCGTGTGGTAGTGCCGGGGTGTGTGCAGTGATGATGCATGCGGTAGTGCCGGGGCGTGTGCGGTGATGATGCGTGCTGTAGTGCCTGCGTGTGCGGTGATGATGCGTGCAGTAGTGCCTGCGTGTGAGGTGATGATGCGTGCCGTAGTGCAAGGGTGTGTGGTGATGATGCGTGTGGTAGTGCCGGGGTGTGTGCAGTGATGATGCATGCGGTAGTGCCGGGGCGTGTGCGGTGATGATGCGTGCTGTAGTGCCTGCGTGTGCGGTGATGATGCGTGCAGTAGTGCCTGCGTGTGAGGTGATGGTGGGGGCGGTAGTGCCGGTGTTTGTGCAGCGATGGTGGGGGTGGTAGTGCTGGTGTTTGTGCAGTGATGATGGGGGCGGTAGTGCCAGTGTTTGTGCAGTGATGATAGGGTCTCTCTCTCTCTCAGCATAAAAAAAAAAAACAAAAAACAACGGATCCATTTTTTTACCGGATCCGTCGCATCAGTTTTTACAGAATCTGAGACGGATCCGTTGCATCAGACACAAACCGGATTGTGCCTGATTGGAAAAAACGGATGTGTGAACTTAGCCTTAGGCGGGCTTTGCACGCTGCAACATCGGTAACAATGTGTTACCGATGCTGCAGCGATAGTCCCGCCCCCGTCTCACGTGCAATATCTAGTGAAAGCTGCCGTAGCGATTATTATCGCTACGGCAGTTTCACACGCACATACCTGCCGTGCGACGTCCCTCTGGCCGGCGACCCGCCTCCTTCCTAAGGGGGCGGGTCGTGCGGCGTCACAGCGACGTCACACGGCAGACGGCCAATTGAAGTGGAGGGGCGGAGATGAGCAGGATGTAAACATCCCGCCCACCTCCGTCCTTCTCATTGCAGCCGGCGGCAGGTAAGGTGAAGTTCCTCGCTCCTGCGGCTTCATACACAGCGATGTGTGCTGCCGCAGGAACGAGGAACAACATCGCACCTGTCGCTGCACCGGCATTATGGAAATGTCGGAGGCTGCAGCGATGATACAATAACGACGCTTTTGCGCTCGTTCATCGTATCAAAAAGGTTTTACACGTTGCGATATCGACTGCGACGCCGGATGTGCGTCACTTTCGATTTGACCCCATCGACATCGCACGTGCAATGTCGCAACGTGCAAAGCCGCCCTTAGAGTTTCTGTCCCTGCATGATACACAGATGGGATACGGCTTTGCATCCCGCCTGATCTAATAGTATGGGTGTCACCTAATAGGCTGCGGGCTGGTGACTGAGCATCTGCATGTGTGAACAGCGCTCTATGCAAGCCGTCAGTATGCAGTTATAGCATCCAGCAATCGCCCCCTCCATTTTGGAAGTGTGTGGGTGATTTGCTCCTCCTGCACCTGTGATGCCTCCACTTAGTGGGGGTTTAGCTGTATCCTGCTGGAGTAGTAGTAGTCTTTTGGCCTGGGCAATATACAGCTCCAGTTCCATCTTTGCTGTATGTTTCAGGGAATAGCAGAGCAATAGGCAGACTCCTCATCGGGGGGGACCTTGATTGCTTCATATCCCCTTTTTCTGATTGATGGACAGATCACAGACATAGGTAATGTAGCTGACATGATCTAGAAGTTCAAAAAAAGTTTTTATGACCTTCTACGTCATGTCTGCTTCCATTAATTTACCTTTACTGCTTTATTCATATGCTTATACTTTATTGATTGATAGCAATATGCCTATATGGGATTTACCACTTATCTCACTGCCTTTCTTAGGTTTTTGTGGGGGTGTTTTCAATGTTTTTTTCTTTTTTATTGTGTACAATTCTGTTTTTTGTTTGTTTTATTTATTAAAATGTATACCTTTGCACATATTTCCGATCTAGTACATTTGCTTTTGCTTTAGAAGTGATCTTTAGGCATTTCTTATTGTTTTGGTACTCTTGAGATGCTTTCTATATTTTGGAATGTAATATGGGTCTTTTTGTGCAGATCTGGTTATTCTGGGTAATTAGAGAGCCTGTCTCTGATTCAGACGGCACGTGACTCAGGCACTCCAGAACTTAACGGGTTACTCTAAGGTTTTGAACTAATCCTCCGTTCATAGTATTATTATTATTATTATATTTATTATTATTGCCCCATTTATTCCATGGTGCTTTACACGTGAAAAGGGGTACACATCATAGGCATAAGTGCAATAATCATAAACAATACAAGGCACAGACAGGTACAGGAGGAAAGACGACCCGGCCCAAGAGGGTTCACAGTCTATAGGGGATGTTTGAGGATACAGTAGGGGAGGGTAAAGCGGGTTGTGCGGCTCTATGGTGGACTGAGAGTTACTGCAGGTTGTAGGCTTGTCGGAAGAAGTGTGTCTTCAGATTCCATAGGATAGAGGTTAACTTCCTGATGTTTGGAGTCTTGACCATTGGGACCCCCACAAATTGAGAGAAGCGGGGCTCCCTGTGTGATTGCAGTAGTGCTTGATCATGCTTACTGCCGCTCCATTCTCTGACAATCCCATTAAGAGTGCGCATGATCGATCACTCCTTCATTCACATGGACCAATTCTCGGGATTGGTAAGTGATCCCTACATCAGAAACCCAGCCATCGACAAATGGATAACCTATCCAATAAATAGGTGAAACTTCCAAACTTGAAAGCTCCTTTCCTATCTGTTGCCTCTCGAATTATTTGGTGGGAGTGTGATATTACCATATGACTCATATTACTGATGAGAGAAGTATACATTGTATGCACCTGCTCGATGATATTGTCTTTCTTCTTAGGTTTATTGAAGGAAATAAAATCGAGACTATTTCCAGACATGCATTCCGCGGCCTCCGTGACCTGACCCATCTGTAAGTCCAGGGATCTGCTTTGTATTCTCCTTAGGTTTGTTCACTTTGTCCGTGTGCATTTATTTCAGCAGTGGAGACTCATGCTCAATTACTTGTCCCTTTTTCTAGATCCTTGGCCAATAACCAGATCAAGACTCTGCCAAGAGACATCTTTAGTGATTTGGATTCTCTTATTGAGCTGTAAGTGTCTTACATTCCTCTTGATTGTCTCTTATTCCTTGTCTTTCACTGTTTATTCTTGTTTGCATGGGCATTTACCTGGCTGATTGAAGAAGCTGTGCCACTGCTAGTTTGTTTGACTCTTCTTTATATGGTTGGCACCCGTGATTTCTATAGAAGATGGACAGCATGTAACTTACCCCAAAATCAGCTATTTGTTTTAACCCTGCACGAGGAAATAGCCAGGAATAAGTTTGGTTTGAGATGTAAAAGTTAGTTTTAGTTTTTATTTTTTTTTGTTTGTTAGGACAATGTCATTTTATGTAGGGAATTACCCAATGAATTAGTGTTTGGTCATTGGAATTGCATAAATCTAAGAAAACTAGGCCAAAACTTCATTGGTGTTCAGGTCTACATGCTTCACCACTCCACTTTAACCTTTGTCCGGCTGAATAGGTACAATTGTAACTATTCCGTTTTAAAATTGCAATACATTTTTTTTTCCAAAAGCCGTACAGGGATGAAATTTTGTGACATCTCTGCAGTTTTGGTCCAGATTATATTGGCCAAATTTCAATAAAATATATCCACCCCCTTCCGAGATAAGAGGTCGCTGTTAACGTTGTAAAATTATGAAGCCTGACGAAGGTTAAATGGTCTATGTTCTCCCCAGTGGGTCTCAGGTTATTTCCGCTCTCTGAAAAAGCTCTTTTCTCTTTTAATGTAGTGGGGTAGCACCCTATCCTTTACAGTTTCTATTTCATCCACTTCGATAAAGTGCACTTGACCTGCATATCTAAGGTGAACTTCTCCCTTTAATGTGAACCCATCAGTTGATTCATGTTGCCCAAACCACATTTTATAGTTAAAAGATCCATCCGGGAACGATAGGGAGAATTGAACCAGTCCGCTTTCTGGCCCTCCCAGCCGGCTTCTCCCAGTGGCGCTACAGTTGATTGACAAACCTCTCGCCTCTCATATAGCGAGAAACCTGCCAATAACCTCTAGCAACGCTGGGAAAAACCAGCCGAGTGCAGAGCCAGAGGAGTCTCATCTCCAGTCACAACGTTTTTTTTACTTCTGCATCAACATACCTGTATGAGACCTTATTTTTTTCACAATGTACAGTATTTTACAAGGCCACCATTAAATTTTCAATGTATAAGTAGATCAATTGATAAAAATCATTGCTATTTAAGTAAAATTTATCTGACATGTTAAATATTTGTGCATTAAGACAAGTGTACCGTGGCACGGAGAGTTAGTCGCAAGCAAGGTGTTGTTCTCACAGGAAAGATGGTGTGGTCCTAGGTGTAGGGACTTGTGCCTTGAGGGAGATGCGCCTGGCTTGCCAGGACCAGATATTAACAAGCACAGATGGAGACTGCCAGTTTTTAAAACACAGTCTTTTAGTTATATGTAACTTGACAAACAAAGTACAAAGGAGATAGTGGGTACACATTTTCTCGAACGTTTCTTGCTTAATACGAAGCATCACCACCAATGGTCCATCCAATCCTGGTTGTTTTACCACCACCCAGCTCAACATCACACCCATGATAGTCATTCCATCTTTTTCTGGGATTCCGCATCCAGTTCTCCTTGCTAAGGTGATAGGTTTCCGCTATGGCCGAAATCTAGCCTCACATTACTGACGCTTTTGGAACGTCTCACCAGGGTTCCCTTTTCGTTTCATGTACTATGTGACCAGACTGTTCACCTTCTGTAGTTGTAGACTGTCTGAGGCCTTGATGCTGAGTGTCCTGTATGATGAACGGACTACCCCAATTGTTAGTTCTCCTGGTCACCACGCTGACCTAACTACGTTGGATACTTTGTTTGCCTTCACGCTATCTTTGGCTTCAGGATCAACTGACATCCGGCATAGCCTGCTATCAGATCAGGGTTTAAATAGGCAGAGAGTTAGCAATGGAAACGCCCATAGCTCACGCCACCTGGTCTCTGACCAAACCATTCCTGGCCACAAGAAGGAGCCTCACAGCAGCCAAAGCATAACTGACATTCACAACACCCACGTCATGCAGCCTTCCTGAGATCAGAATCACGTTTGCTCTAGCTGCAAACTAATCACTGTGAATTTCTGGAAGGAAACTGTAACAGAGTGTCCCTCCCCCGCCTGTGCTCATGTTGTAATAGTCTGTCTCTCCTTGAGTGTCCTGTATGTACTACTGGTGGGGGATTGTTTGTTCTTCTCAGCATGGGACTTCTCCAGTCCACAACTTGGTAAACAGAACAGAGCCAGGAGTCTAAAGTCCATTCATGTATCAAGTGTCCAGGCGGAGTTGGACTCTTCTGCCCATCTTAGGGGCTGATCCCAGGAGAGAAGCACAATGAGCCCCATGTTAGTTCAGTTAGTTAGATCTCAGCTGAAGAAGGACTAGGATCTATTGCTGAGGCTGGATCCTAGAGCCTGTGTATGGACTCTCACAGACTGGAGATCAGTGGCCACGTGGGATTGCGTTTTGTTGTTCACCCTGACTCAAGGAACTCATAATGACCAATGCCATATTTTCCCTGGCATCGGAATACCGGGAGGTGCCCCTGGATCTTTTGTTTTGTTGTGGACTCCTTGCAGACTTTAAGGATTTATATTTGTTTGGTGCTTTATCTTTGTGGTTCCAATAAAGCCCTTTGGATTGTTCCTTGGCCTGGTGTTCCTTACTGCTCTGCCGCATACCCCGTCACAGAAACCTGTTTCATTCCCTGAATGCTAACCCCTCCCCTAAGTGCTAGTCCCATCATTAACTCTGTCTGCCCCTACAGTCTGTAGCTGAGCAGATTTTACCTTTTACCTAATTGACCGTTTACGAGACTTGATCTTTTAACTTTTACCTATACACACACATTATAATGCTTTGTATTATCGCATTCTACATAACACTGCTATGCCTTACATTATACAGGAACATTTCACATTAAATTATCAACATGGCTACAATTTACATATTATACATTCCTATCTAATATTACTAACACTTATCTCTATCATGTATTACATTACATAGCATTGACGTGATTAGTTTCTTCAGGGTGGAAACATGACCAGAGGTCCACCTTCTTACACAAGCACCATAGACTCCACCTCCTTACACAAGCACCATAGACTCCACCTCCTTACATAAGCACTATAGACTCTACCTCCTTACACAAGCATCATAGACACCACCTCCTTAGACAAGCACCATAGACTCCACCTCCTTACACAAGCACCATAGACTCCACCTCCTTACACAAACACTATAGACTCCACCTCCTTACACAAGCACTATAGAGTCCACCTCCTTACACAAGCACCATAGACTCCACCTTCTTGCACAATGGACTCCACCACCTTACACATGCACTATAGACTCCACCACCTTACACAAGCACCATAGACTCCACCTCCTTACACAAGCAACATAGACACCACCTCCTTACACAAGCACCATACACTCCACCTCCTTACACAAGCAACATAGACACCCCCTCCTTACACAAGCACCATAGACTCCACCTCCTTACACAAGCACTATAGACTCTACCTCCTTACACAAGCACCATAGATTTTACCTCCTTACACAAGCACTATAGACTCTACCTCCTTACACAAGCACTATAGACTCTACCTCCTTACACAAGCACCATAGACACCACCTCCTTAGACAAGCACCATAGACTCCACCTCTTTACACAAGCACCATAGACTCTACCTCCTTACACAAGCACTATAGACTCTACCTCCTTACACAAGCACCATAGACACCACCTCCTTAGACAAGCACCATAGACTCCACCTCCTTACACAAGCACCATAGACTCCACCTCCTTACACAAGCACCATAGACTCCACCTCCTTACACAAGCACTATAGACTCCACCTCCTTAGACAAGCACTATAGACTCCACCTCCTTAGACAAGCACTATAGACTCCACCTCCTTACACAAGAACCTTGACCACATGTGAAGGAACCTCTTGCATCACAATTTCAGCAAAGTATAATAAAAGTATCATTCATATCCTATAAAACATGCTCCATTCCACACCCTCGTTTTTTGGAGACAAACTTTGGTCATCTTTGTAGATCTTTTACTTTTTGACCAGTGCGTTGTCCAAATTTTGCAGGCATAATATGAACTGACGTAACTGTATTGAATATTATTAACACTGGAGTTTTTATCATTATTATTATTATTATTATTATGCCATTTTCACTCTTAGTATGCTCACATTCGCGTTTTTGCAGCTTTTTTTTATCTACGTGGAAAACAGGTGTGGGCAGGAAAAACAATGCATACGTTATATACCTTTTTTCATGCTTTTTTTATATCCCTTTTTAGTTCTGCTTTCATTGTTGCTTTGGTTGAGTTTTTTAGGCATACTTTTGAATGGGTAAAAATGCTGATAGAATTTACAATCTGCAGATGGGAAAAACCCTTAAAAGCACACAGAAAGGAACGAAGCATGAAGATGACATTTTGGAAATTTCATCATTTTTGCACAATAAAAAAACCCCCATAAAAACCACCATAAATGCTCAAAGTGTTATCTATTTTCTGTTTGGTCGGCCACACAAATGTCTATGATATGTTGTTTTGTTGCGGTCCGGTTGCAGACCTTTATTCTGGTTGCTCTACTGTAATACATTTACTTTACTGCTTTCTAGTATAATACATTTGATTGTTAATAATTCATGAGCCTAAACATCTTTTCCTCCTTGTAAATATGGAAGGAACCCACAGAGACCCTTCATATAACTACATGTCACACTCTCACGTCTTATCTTCTTTACTATGGCGATATTTTTTGAATGCTGTGATATATTTTATAGATGTAATGGCCTAGTGCTCCTACTAATGTACTTTTAATGTTCTCCTTCCTGCATGCTGACAATGTTGCTTACAGTCAGTTCAGCTCTTCTCCGCTTTGTAGGGGGTCCCCGGTTTACAATCATACCACAAAGCACCAGGGACCTGAAGATAAATCTATACCAGGTCTCCCCCCAATTTCCACATGATGTTTATGATACTGATGTATATTGTGTTGCAGAGGGGGGTTTAATTCAGAGCCCCGCTACATCCCCAATATCCCCCCCACTAAGGTCTATATGGAAAAATGTATTTATAAGGCAATATTTGCTATCTAGAGCATTGTTTCTCTGTGTTTCATAGACAATCTCTGCCTAAAGGCTACTTTACACACTGCGATATCGGTCCCGATATCACTAGTGTGGTTACCCGCCCCCATCTGTTGCGCGACACGGGCATATCGCTGCCCGTGCCGCACAACATCGCCCAGACCCGTCACACATACTTACCTGCCCGGTGACGTCGCTGTTACCGGTGAATCGCCTCCTTTCTAAGGGGGCGGTCCGTGCGGCGTTACAGCGACGTCACTGAGCGGCCGCCCAATAGAAGCGGAGGGGCGGAGCTGAGCGGGACGTAACATCCCGCCCACCTCCTTCCTTCCACATAGTGGCCGGGAGGCAGGTAAGGAGAGCTTCCTCGTTCCTGCGGTGTCACACATAGCGATGTGTGCTGCCGCAGGAGCGACGAACTACATCGTTACTGCTGCAGTAACGATAATCGAGAATGGACCCCCATGTCACCGATGAGTGATTTTGCACGTTTTTGCAACGATGCAAAATCGCTCATCGGTGTCACATGCAGCAACATTGCTAATGCGGCCGGATGTGCATCACAAATTCCGTGACCCCAACGACTCCGCATTAGCGATGTCACAGCATGTAAAGCCCCCTTTAGAATCTTAAGGTTATCATTATATACTTTGCTGCCCATTACTTCTTGACACCACAGTCATTTGTAAAAGAATTTTTTTATCCGCCTTTCAAGAGTCATTCTTTTTTCATGTTTCTGGTAAAGGGGTTGTCTCAGGTTCTTAAATAGGTAAAAGTTCTTGTAAAAAGAAGTAACTTTGCAATCTACCTCTTATTAAAAATCTTCTCCATTGTTAAAGAGGTGGTTCAACCCTTTTCATTACCAGGCACATCAATATTATGTTGAAAAACAAGGTTTCGCTCAAATACATTGTGATGCCAATAGGGCCTGTGAGCGGCGCTATTGTGGTCTGTTCACCCCCTTCGCATGACCCCCGGGCTCCGTGACCTCTGACGTCCGGTGTTGTCACATCAACTTCCTGCTTACCTGACATCACTGCGGCCGGCCCCAGTCTCCGTGAGACACTGGATTGTGGTCAGCGTTTTACCGATCATCACAGCCCAGATTCGCTCCTGATTGCGGTGTTCTGCAGTGAAGGAGGCGGGAGCAGGGAGATGCTGGGCTGTGACGCTAAGCTGTGATGAGTGGTGAAATGCCGCCCACAGCCCAGTCACTCAGGAAGACTGCGGCGCACCTCAGTTGAAGTGACATCAGCAGACATCAGAGGCCCTGGAGCACGGGGGTCACATGAAGGGGATGAGTGGACCGCAATAGCGCTGCTCACAGGGTGTATTGGCAACACAAAGTATTTGATAGAACCCTTGTTTCTCAACATAATATCGATGTGGCCAGTAAGGAAAAGGGTTCAACCACCCCTTTAACACTAGAAGTCCCAGAGAGGGGTCATTTAACATTTCTACCATTAGAACCCTATGAAGCTCGAAATTTCTGGGACTTCTAGTGTTAAGAACGGTGGCATTTTTGATTGTGTAGTTTATTGCTCAATGTCTAGGTCATCAGCCAACACTAGAGTCTATTGGAGGTGGTCGGATTCCTAGGCAAAGAGATTGTGTTTGCAAGCTGTCAACTAGCAAGTGCTGCTCTGAAGCTGACCAAATTGGTGGATCTAGCAGATCTGGCCAAATTCAGTGTTGCTGTGCTCCTCCGATATTGCAGAGGCAAAGCCCAGTTCAGACTGGTGGAGTGACCATGTCACTAGCCTCAAATTTCAATCTCCAGGAAGAATCCTTTAGTGCAATTGCACATATGTCGGTTGTGAGGTCCAGATATATAACTAGAGCTGAGGAGCTGAGCTCACTCCATGCGTGGAAGATGCATAGATGGTATGTGCCTCAAATAGCAGTGACCGGAGCTTGAGCCAATCGCTGCTGTTTACCATTTAGATGCTGCAATCTCTGACAATAGCATTTAGGTATAATTATCGCCAGAGCATGCAATGTAATCACCTGGTATAAATGTGTTATCATGGCAACCAGGACCTGATGAAGGCATGTCTGCCATCTTGCTACTCTTGTAAATCTTAGCTGCCTTAACTCCAGACACTGACTCGAAAGCCCAGCATGATAGTTCTTTGAGACATTATAGCTTTGTAGTCAGCGGGAGCCAAGTTGTCACGGGTGACAGACAGCCCTGTGATGTCCACCAATAAAAGGTCACTGCATTTGGCTGCAAAAATCCTCCCTGACTTTCTATTATTCCTGCTGTTAGTATTCAGTGTACTACGTATCTCCTCTGCTGGGTTTTCATACTTTTTCCTTTAAGGCTGGTTTCACATTTGCGTTATTTTGATGGAAACAGAATCCAGCACAGATGCAGTACAGTTCATTTATTTACAGAGGAAGCGCGACACCATGCGGTTATGTGCTTCATACTCAACCGCATGTGTCCACATGGTGTCGCGCTTCCTCTGTAAATATATGAACTGTACTGCATTTGTACTGGATTCTGTTTCCATCAAAACGACGCAAATGTGAAACCGGCCTAATGCGGGCGTCACACGATACAATCTATCATGCGATCGCACGAGCGATCGTACCCGCCCCCGTCTTTTGTGCGTCACGGGCAATTAGTTGCCCGTGGCACACAAAGTCGTTACACCCCCGTCAAACGCACTTACCTGCTGAGCGACGTCGCTGTGGGCAGCGAACATCCACTTCCTGAAGGGGGTGGGACGTTCGGCGTCACAGTGACGTCACACAGTGGCCGGCCAATATAAGCGAAGGGGCAGAGATGAGCGGGACATAAACATCCCGCCCACCTCCTTCCTTCCGCATAGCCAGCGGGACACAGGTAAGCTGTGTTCATAGTTCCCGGGGTGTCACATGGAGCGATGTGTGCTACCCCGGGTACAATGAATAAATGGCGCAGAGAAGAAGAAACGACTTTTTGAAAATGAACGACGTGTCATCGAGCAACTATAAGGTGAGTATTTTTGGTCGTTCACCGTCGCTCGTAGCTGTCACATGCTACGATATATCAAATGATGTCGGATGTGCGTCACTTACGACGTGACCCCGCCAACATATCGCACGATATATCGTCTCGTGTGATGCCCGCATAAGACCCCTCTTTCCTTCAGCTGCTGACCATCTGTATTTCCCCTTAGGTTTAAATACTCTCATATTCCCTTTTTGTGCTGGTGATATTCAGTTCTTTCAAAAGCTCTGGATGCAAGCAGGCAGCTTGCACTCATCTGTAGGATCGTTGCTGCTCTTTGCTGAACTTCTTCCTGAGACATATAGAGATAAGTTCATCATACTTTTTCCCCGTGTGTGTCCTCCTTGTGTGATCTTTAATGTTTAGTGGGGTTGATGAAGAGCTCATCCCACCTGTTCCCTATTTAGGGTCCAGCACTAGAGTCATTCTAGGGTCAGGTATCTGGCTCGGCGCATATCTTCCCCATTCCTAGACACAGGGTTTCCTTCCCTTTCACCGTTCGCTTGGTACTTCCCCATACCTAGTGTGACACTAGTACTCAAATCACTGGTTGATCTTTTATAACATGTCATGCCAATTATGGAGTTGAGATGTCAGTAACCTCATTTCTAGTGACGTCGCTGTGGCCGGCGAACCGCCTCCTTTCTAAAGGGACGGTTTGTTCGGCGTCACAGCGGCGTGACTAAATGGCCGCCCAATAGAAGCGGAGGGTCGGAGATGAGCGGGTCGAACATCTTGCCCACCTCCTTCCTTTCTCATTGCGGGCGGCCGCAGGTACGGTGATGTTCCTCGTTCCTGCGGTGTCACACATAGCGATGTGTGCTGCCGCAGGAACGACGAACAACCTGCGTCCTGCAACAGCAACGATAATCGGGATAGGAACGACGTGTCAACGATCAACGATTAGGTGAGCAATTTTGATCGTTAACGGTCGTTCCTGCTTTTCACACGCAACAATGTCACTAACGAGGGCGGATGTGCGTCACGAATTCCGTGATCCCAACGACATCTTGTTAGCGATGTCGTTGCGTGTAAAGCGGCCTTAAGGCACAAGGATCCGTTGCATTGTTTAGCGCATTTTTCAGTCCCTTTAGGTGTCTTCAGCATGGGATCAGAATTTTTTTGTTTTCCAACAAAAGTCAATGTAAAGAGTCACACGTAAGGTGACCTCTCCATTCGTGGCACTGTACAACGGGCTACATTCTCATGATAGATCCCGATCCACCCACTAGGACAAGCACCTATCTGACACTTATGGCAATAACCCTTTAGATACCTTGCATATTTTCTATAATGGAGGTTATATTTCTCTATAGAAAGAAATGTTTGGTTTCTAATGAAACAAAGAAACTAATTAATGTGATAAATTCTCTTAAGATGAAAGGAAATCAGCGCATTGTCAACTCAGCCTTCTTCTCACATGTGATACATTCAATAGATGCTATTGTCCTATACATCAAATGTTATGCAGGATGTGCAGCAGCTGCTCTCAGGTTCCTTGATGTGGGTCATTTATGTTGGAACCAGAAGCCTAAGTAGACAGGCAAAGGGTAGACAGATGAGTGGTGTGAGTAAATCATGTGTTTGCAAAATATATGGTAGTTTAGTTTTTGTGCTTAATGCATTTATTACCAGCGATGAGCTAAATTAACACATGAAATGAGAATTTTATGGACCCTATGGACAATCCCGTACGGTACTGGCTCAGAAATGACGTGGTGGGTTGTACTTCAATAAATGAAAAATGTACTCAATACCTTATACTGTCTTATCTAAGCAAATTTTTAAAAACTGTCCACTGTCTCTTATCCTGTACACTGCAGTCCCCCTGCCTTCTGCTTGCTAAAGCCACTACAGGAAGTGAAAAATTTGTCAACCACAAGGAGGAGGCAGAGGACCTCAGGTGAAGAATAAATCTCCTGAGTCACACCGCTTTAGGTTATTTTCACACTGCAATAACTATGTATATTTCCTGTATTGTTATGGCAAAGCTTCCAGCACATGGTTTACAGATCCTTAGGCACTATTAACCACCATATTCCAGAGTTAGTTGTACATGCGTTGCATTGCTGAATGCTACAGGTGTGCATTAAAATACATCCACTGGTGTTTCTTTTGTAGTATTGGCTTCTTCCTGGAAGAGTGGCCCTTCAACCCATGTTGATATACTACTTGTTTCACTGTGGATAATGACACAATCTTACCAGCTTCCACTAGCATCCTCACAAGGTCTATTGATTTTTTTCTTGGGTTGATATGCACATGTCTGACCAAAGCACGTTCATCTCTGGTACACCGAACCCATCCCTTCCTGAGCGGTATGATGGCTGGACATTCCCATCTTGCTTGTACTTGTATATTATTGTTTGTTCAGATGAACAAGGCACTTTCAGGTGTCTGGAAATTATACCCAAGGATGAACCAGACTTGTGCAAGTCCACAATTCTCTTCCTGAGATCTTGGCTGATTTCTTTTGATTTTCCCATGATGCTACACAAAGACGCAGTGTGTTTCAGGTGTGCAGTAAATACATCCATAGGTGTGTCTCTAATTAACGCGATGTTGCAAATAAACCTATCAGAAGCTTCCAAAGACATGACATCATCATATGGGCTGTCCCATATTGTTTAAAGGCATAGTACTCTAAAGCGGGCTTTACACACAACGACATCGCAAACATGATGTCGTTGGGGTCACGGAATTCATGACGCACATCCGGCCTCGTTAGCGACGTCGTTGCATGTGAAACGTGCGAACAACCATTAACGATCAAATTTACTCACCTAATCATTAATCGTTGACATGTCGTTCTAATCCCAATTATTGTTGCTTTTGCAGGACGCAAGTTGTTCGTCGTTTATGCGGCAGCACACATTGCTATGTGTGACAGCGCAGGAACGAGGAACATCATCGTACCTGCGGTCGCCCGCAATGAGGAAGGAAGGAGGTGGGCGGGATGTTCCGCCCACTCATCTCCGCCCCTCCGCTTCTATTGGGCGGCCGCTTAGTGACGCCGCTGTGACGCCGAACGAACCACCGCCTTAAAGGAGAGATTGTTCAGCGGCCACAGCGACGTCTGTGAAGAGGTAATTGCGTGTGACGCTGCCGTAGCGATATTTTTCGCTGCGGCAGAGATCACCCCGTGACGCGCCACCGACGTGGGCGGGTGCTATCGCCCGCGACATTGCTAGCGATGTCGCAGCGTGTAAAGCCCGCTTAAGTGTATATACATTTTTAACTTTGCAGAAAGTTATAAAAATGCCATAAAACATTCTCTCTGTCTCATTATTCTGGTAAATAATTTTGGTTCCTAATTTACCGAAACAGGAAAGGTTTATTCTGACTTCATGATAGATAGTGAGACAAACATGCATATATGTATTTTTAGATAGTGTATGTAAACTTCTTGTTTCAACTTTAAATAGGGGTTTCTTTAATTTTGATTCTCTAAACTTAGGATAGGCAAACAATATAAGATTGGTGATGGTCGGTGAGTGGTTGTATATCTTGAAGTAACTATTGTATAAAAAAAAAACCTCCAAAAAATGTATGGAACTCGTTGCATTCTACAGTATAACATTTTTGCGTCCATATCTTTGTGTTGTAGGGACTTACGAGGCAATAGGTTCGAGTGTGACTGTAAAGCTAAGTGGCTCTTTTCATGGCTGAAGATGACAAACTCCACCGTGTCGGACGTGCATTGTACTGGGCCATCTGAGTACCAAGGGAAGAAGCTGAATGAAATAACGAGCTTCGATACTGACTGCATAACAACTGGTATGTTCTCACCTTAATGAGGTTATTAGAATGATAAATGTAGGTCGTGAAATCCAGAGATAATTTGCATTTTTCTGTTATGTGGTGATTTTCTGCAGACACAATGCCTTTTCCCATCCATAATATGCAATCATTTTATTTAGTACGGAAGTTAAAATGTCAACTCCATTAAGGTTTTCCAATTGGTGCTGATCTGGATTCTTATCCATAAGGGGCAGTATTTATAGTAAATATTTGTACAGTACATTATAAATATTTGTCTTGGTGAAAATATTTATATGTTTTATTTATTTTACTTTTTTATAGCACTATTATATTTCACAGCACTTTTACATATATTATCATGGCTCTCTACTTCACCTCTATCTACCATGTGAAGATACAACTTTAAGGTCATTGTGATGCTCACCGCAGGAGATGGTAAAGCGGCGAGCAGGAGTGGACCCACTAGACCACAGGGGAACCTCAGGCTTACCTTTAGTGGGAGGGGCTTGACCAAGAGCCCACCGCGAGTCAGACGCCAGGTACCACTCACAAAGCAGTGACCGGGACTGTGGCACATGACTCCTTGGACAGGAACGTACATGGAGACAAGTGGACACAGTCACGAGTGCAGCAAGGACCTCTGGGATAGCTGATGCTGGAGACATAGCTGGGGTGGACAGACACCGGGAGACAGGAAATGGCACAGAGGACAAGGGGACCTGACAACTAGCTGGCTAGGGCACAGAACCACTAACTAACTGAACACGTTGATCAGGCACCTGCCCTAGTGGGAGAGTGCTTTAAAGGGAATCTGTCACCAGGTTTTTTACTCCTCCATCTGAGAGCAGCATAATATAGAGACAGAAACCCTGATTCCAGTGATATGTCACTTACTGAGCTTTTTGCTGTCATTTTGATAAAATCAATGTTTTCTCTGCTGCAGAACTAGTATAGCACCCGGGAATATGGTGCCCTGGGCCCTATTTGTAATGGGGTTATTTACCGGGGAGATTATGATAATGTTCACTTGTGACTCCACTTGCGGTGTTGCGGCTAAGTGTAGGGAGCCACCGCTGCAGAATGTCTCTACTGGAGCTGATGGTATTGGCAGCTAGTATCGTATAGTCCCTCCACAAGTAGGGTTTTGCCCTAGTGGGTGTTTGGTGCAGTGAGTGTTGGAAAAAGGTAGCCCACACAGATATTCAGTGCAGCTGGTTTACTCACTTTCTGCAGAAGATGTTAACTGGTTGAACGAGGCCGACTGGTTTCGCCTCCAGGTCCCCTTTGTCCCAGTGCCAGTCTGGTTCTCTGGTACCTTCTTCCCCTGCACCTGTCTCTGGTAACTGGGTCCCCGTGGTATAGAACAACTGGGGGTCCCCGTTCTGTGGTTTGTCCAGTTCTGTCCACCTGACTGTAGCGTAAACCCTGTGGGGTTGGAGTCTCTGGACCTGTCCCTGGCTCTAACCCTTTGCTACTGAGTCTTCGGATTCATTAGGGTCAGCAAGATGGTCCCCTTGCTGTGCAGGTGTTAACAGGTCGGCTTGAAGCTCTTTCCTGTCGTAGGGTCCTGTACCTCGTCGGTGCGTATTTCCGGGAGTATTCCACCGGCAACTACTTCTCCTGGGTACCAGGTCACCATTAACCCGAGTCAGGATGTCACTTTGGTTCCAGCTTCACACTTCTGCGGTCTGACACTTTAGGCAGTCACTTCAGTCTCCTGTCTTCCCGACTACTCTCCACAGTCTGCCCCTTCCACCTGGTCAACTAGTGGACTGGATTGGCTCCACCTCTAGGCGGCCATCCATTGGTCCCACCCTAGCTTGGTATCATTGTATGGGGGATTGTTGGGGAAAACTGGGATTACCTGGCTTCTTAGTGGTACCGGCACTGGGGTCTGGGTCCCTAAGGGGGTAGACCACGCATCCTTGTGGGGATGCATAACCTAGTATCATCCTGATGGTCTTAGGGGCACTACACTAGCAGTTATACAGAGCTAATGAACATGCTGGACTACCTGGCAGCAGGCCGAGTAGTCCTCTGATGATAATCTACTTCTGATTAAACAGTGATTTTATCAAAACTACACTGAGCAGCCGAGTAAGTGAAACATCACTGGAATCAGGATCTCTGCCCCTACGTTATGCAGCTCTCAGATTAGGTGGCAAAAACCTGGTGACAGATTCCCTTTAAGTACCCAGTGCTTCTCAGCGATAAGCTAAGAGGCACCTCCAGGAAATGGCGTTCTGGCACTTTAAGGGAAGGACAGCGATACGCACGCATGTCCTAGGAACACTCCTTGAGGACCTGTACCGCATGCACAAGTCCCAGGAGAGGGAAGCAGAAAGTATCCATGTGGAGGAGTGCGGGGTAGAGTGGTGAGAGCTGGCCGCAGCGGTGAGTAAGCTCGCTTTCCTGTGGTGAGGGGAGCTGTGGGATGCCAGCGCTACACTCACATTCACTTACAATGGCTATGCACCATTGCGAAGTATCACATGTAACACCAATCACTTCTATCATCCAACACTCCTATTATCAAGTCAATCAAAGTACATTACCACTAGAGATGAGCGAACCGGTCGCGGTTCGGCTCGAGGTTGGTTCGCCGAACGGACCTCCCGTTCGAGTTCGGTTCGTCGAACGTTCGACGAACCGAACTCGAACTGCATAGGAAACAATGGCAGGCAATCACAAACACAGAAAAACACCTAGAAAACACCCTCAAAGGTGTCCAAAAGGTCACAAACAACTCACAACACATGGGAAAGTGACAAGGACATATACTCATGCGAAAACAAAAGAGCTGGACAAGGAAAAAGAGGAGGACACACAGATATATGAGTATATGCAAGGAAACATCGATTCCATTAATGTGCAACTTGAGCCCTGCTCATTCTTGGCTTCCAATCTTGATAAATTGCCTGAGCTCGCCACGTACGTCTTGGGGATCTTGTCGTGTCCTGCAGCCAGCGTTCTCTCGGAACCTGTCTTCAGTGCTGCTGTGGGTCTGCTGGCAGATAAGCACACGTGTCTGTCCACTGACAATGTGGACATGGCTCTCAGAGGACTTTTCTTCCCCTGGGTCAGCCAGGGGACGGGAAAGGCACGCGTATTTTTGAGAGTGCTTCATGCAAAGCATCTTTTTCTTTTTCAAAAGGGAGCTCAACCGATGCCAGTCAAGTGGGGTGTGTGTGGCCCAGTGAGTGGCAACCAGGGAGACTGTGGTTGGAGTCCCCTCGCTGTGTCTCTAAAAGAACCAAGATGAACAAGTCATGGCTCTCAGAGGACTTTTCTTCCCCTGGGTCAGCCAGGGGACGGGAAAGGCACGCGTATTTTTGAGAGTGCTTCATGCAAAGCATCTTTTTCTTTTTCAAAAGGGAGCTCAACCGATGCCAGTCAAGTGGGGTGTGTGTGGCCCAGTGAGTGGAAACGAGGGAGACTGTGGTTGGAGTCACCTCGCTGTGTCTCTAAAAGAACCAAGATGAACAAGTCATGGCTCTCAGAGGACTTTTCTTCCCCTGGGTCAGCCAGGGGACGGGAAAGGCACGCGTATTTTTGAGAGTGCTTCATGCAAAGCATCTTTTTCTTTTTCAAAAGGGAGCTCAACCGATGCCAGTCAAGTGGGGTGTGTGTGGCCCAGTGAGTGGAAACGAGGGAGACTGTGGTTGGAGTCCCCTCGCTGTGTCTCTAAAAGAACCAAGATGAACAAGTCATGGCTCTCAGAGGACTTTTCTTCCCCTGGGTCAGCCAGGGGACGGGAAAGGCACGCGTATTTTTGAGAGTGCTTCATGCAAAGCATCTTTTTCTTTTTCAAAAGGGAGCTCAACCGATGCCAGTCAAGTGGGGTGTGTGTGGCCCAGTGAGTGGCAACGAGGGAGACTGTGGTTGGAGTCCCCTCGCTGTGTCTCTAAAAGAACCAAGATGAACAAGTCATGGCTCTCAGAGGACTTTTCTTCCCCTGGGTCAGCCAGGGGACGGGAAAGGCACGCGTATTTTTGAGAGTGCTTCATGCAAAGCATCTTTTTCTTTTTCAAAAGGGAGCTCAACCGATGCCAGTCAAGTGGGGTGTGTGTGGCCCAGTGAGTGGAAACGAGGGAGACTGTGGTTGGAGTCCCCTCGCTGTGTCTCTAAAAGAACCAAGATGAACAAGTCATGGCTCTCAGAGGACTTTTCTTCCCCTGGGTCAGCCAGGGGACGGGAAAGGCACGCGTATTTTTGAGAGTGCTTCATGCAAAGTATCTTTTTCTTTTTCAAAAGGGGGCTCAACCGATGCCAGTCAAGTGGGGTGTGTGTGGCCCAGTTAGTGGCAACGAAGGAGACTGTGGTTGGAGTCCCCTCGCTGTGTTTCTAAAAGACCCAAAATGAACAAATGATGGCTCTCAGAGGACTTTTCTTCCCCTGGGTCAGCCAGGGGACGGGAAAGGCACGCGTATTTTTGAGAGTGCTTCATGCAAAGCATCTTTTTCTTTTTCAAAAGGGAGCTCAACCGATGCCAGTCAAGTGGGGTGTGTGTGGCCCAGTGAGTGGCAACCAGGGAGACTGTGGTTGGAGTCCCCTCGCTGTGTCTCTAAAAGAACCAAGATGAACAAGTCATGGCTCTCAGAGGACTTTTCTTCCCCTGGGTCAGCCAGGGGACGGGAAAGGCACGCGTATTTTTGAGAGTGCTTCATGCAAAGCATCTTTTTCTTTTTCAAAAGGGAGCTCAACCGATGCCAGTCAAGTGGGGTGTGTGTGGCCCAGTGAGTGGCAACCAGGGAGACTGTGGTTGGAGTCCCCTCGCTGTGTCTCTAAAAGAACCAAGATGAACAAGTCATGGCTCTCAGAGGACTTTTCTTCCCCTGGGTCAGCCAGGGGACGGGAAAGGCACGCGTATTTTTGAGAGTGCTTCATGCAAAGCATCTTTTTCTTTTTCAAAAGGGAGCTCAACCGATGCCAGTCAAGTGGGATGTGTGTGGCCCAGTGAGTGGCAACGAAGGAGACTGTGGTTGGAGTCCCCTCGCTGTGTTTCTAAAAGACCCAAAATGAACAAATCATGGCTCTCAGAGGACTTTTCTTCCCCTGGGTCAGCCAGGGGACGGGAAAGGCACGCGTATTTTTGAGAGTGCTTCATGCAAAGCATCTTTTTCTTTTTCAAAAGGGGGCTCAACCGATGCCAGTCAAGTGGGGTGTGTGTGGCCCAGTTAGTGGAAACGAGGGAGACTGTGGTTGGAGTCCCCTCGCTGTGTCTCTAAAAGAACCAAGATGAACAAGTCATGGCTCTCAGAGGACTTTTCTTCCCCTGGGTCAGCCAGGGGACGGGAAAGGCACGCGTATTTTTGAGAGTGCTTCATGCAAAGCATCTTTTTCTTTTTCAAAAGGGGGCTCAACCGATGCCAGTCAAGTGGGGTGTGTGTGGCCCAGTTAGTGGCAACGAAGGAGACTGTGGTTGGAGTCCCCTCGCTGTGTTTCTAAAAGACCCAAAATGAACAAATCATGGCTCTCAGAGGACTTTTCTTCCCCTGGGTCAGCCAGGGGACGGGAAAGGCACGCGTATTTTTGAGAGTGCTTCATGCAAAGCATCTTTTTCTTTTTCAAAAGGGAGCTCAACCGATGCCAGTCAAGTGGGGTGTGTGTGGCCCAGTGAGTGGCAACGAGGGAGACTGTGGTTGGAGTCCCCTCGCTGTGTTTCTAAAAGACCCAAAATGAACAAATCATGGCTCTCAGAGGACTTTTCTTCCCCTGGGTCAGCCAGGGGACGGGAAAGGCACGCGTATTTTTGAGAGTGCTTCATGCAAAGCATCTTTTTCTTTTTCAAAAGGGGGCTCAACCGATGCCAGTCAAGTGGGGTGTGTGTGGCCCAGTTAGTGGAAACGAGGGAGACTGTGGTTGGAGTCCCCTCGCTGTGTCTCTAAAAGAACCAAGATGAACAAGTCATGGCTCTCAGAGGACTTTTCTTCCCCTGGGTCAGCCAGGGGACGGGAAAGGCACGCGTATTTTTGAGAGTGCTTCATGCAAAGCATCTTTTTCTTTTTCAAAAGGGGGCTCAACCGATGCCAGTCAAGTGGGGTGTGTGTGGCCCAGTTAGTGGCAACGAAGGAGACTGTGGTTGGAGTCCCCTCGCTGTGTTTCTAAAAGACCCAAAATGAACAAATCATGGCTCTCAGAGGACTTTTCTTCCCCTGGGTCAGCCAGGGGACGGGAAAGGCACGCGTATTTTTGAGAGTGCTTCATGCAAAGCATCTTTTTCTTTTTCAAAAGGGAGCTCAACCGATGCCAGTCAAGTGGGGTGTGTGTGGCCCAGTGAGTGGCAACCAGGGAGACTGTGGTTGGAGTCCCCTCGCTGTGTCTCTAAAAGAACCAAGATGAACAAGTCATGGCTCTCAGAGGACTTTTCTTCCCCTGGGTCAGCCAGGGGACGGGAAAGGCACGCGTATTTTTGAGAGTGCTTCATGCAAAGCATCTTTTTCTTTTTCAAAAGGGAGCTCAACCGATGCCAGTCAAGTGGGGTGTGTGTGGCCCAGTGAGTGGAAACGAGGGAGACTGTGGTTGGAGTCCCCTCGCTGTGTCTCTAAAAGAACCAAGATGAACAAGTCATGGCTCTCAGAGGACTTTTCTTCCCCTGGGTCAGCCAGGGGACGGGAAAGGCACGCGTATTTTTGAGAGTGCTTCATGCAAAGCATCTTTTTCTTTTTCAAAAGGGAGCTCAACCGATGCCAGTCAAGTGGGGTGTGTGTGGCCCAGTGAGTGGAAACGAGGGAGACTGTGGTTGGAGTCCCCTCGCTGTGTCTCTAAAAGAACCAAGATGAACAAGTCATGGCTCTCAGAGGACTTTTCTTCCCCTGGGTCAGCCAGGGGACGGGAAAGGCACGCGTATTTTTGAGAGTGCTTCATGCAAAGCATCTTTTTCTTTTTCAAAAGGGAGCTCAACCGATGCCAGTCAAGTGGGGTGTGTGTGGCCCAGTGAGTGGCAACCAGGGAGACTGTGGTTGGAGTCCCCTCGCTGTGTCTCTAAAAGAACCAAGATGAACAAGTCATGGCTCTCAGAGGACTTTTCTTCCCCTGGGTCAGCCAGGGGACGGGAAAGGCACGCGTATTTTTGAGAGTGCTTCATGCAAAGCATCTTTTTCTTTTTCAAAAGGGAGCTCAACCGATGCCAGTCAAGTGGGGTGTGTGTGGCCCAGTGAGTGGCAACGAGGGAGACTGTGGTTGGAGTCCCCTCGCTGTGTCTCTAAAAGAACCAAGATGAACAAGTCATGGCTCTCAGAGGACTTTTCTTCCCCTGGGTCAGCAAGGGGACGGGAAAGGCACGCGTATTTTTGAGAGTGCTTCATGCAAAGCATCTTTTTCTTTTTCAAAAGGGAGCTCAACCGATGCCAGTCAAGTGGGGTGTGTGTGGCCCAGTGAGTGGCAACCAGGGAGACTGTGGTTGGAGTCCCCTCGCTGTGTCTCTAAAAGAACCAAGATGAACAAGTCATGGCTCTCAGAGGACTTTTCTTCCCCTGGGTCAGCCAGGGGACGGGAAAGGCACGCGTATTTTTGAGAGTGCTTCATGCAAAGCATCTTTTTCTTTTTCAAAAGGGAGCTCAACCGATGCCAGTCAAGTGGGGTGTGTGTGGCCCAGTGAGTGGAAACGAGGGAGACTGTGGTTGGAGTCCCCTCGCTGTGTCTCTAAAAGAACCAAGATGAACAAGTCATGGCTCTCAGAGGACTTTTCTTCCCCTGGGTCAGCCAGGGGACGGGAAAGGCACGCGTATTTTTGAGAGTGCTTCATGCAAAGCATCTTTTTCTTTTTCAAAAGGGAGCTCAACCGATGCCAGTCAAGTGGGGTGTGTGTGGCCCAGTGAGTGGAAACGAGGGAGACTGTGGTTGGAGTCCCCTCGCTGTGTCTCTAAAAGAACCAAGATGAACAAGTCATGGCTCTCAGAGGACTTTTCTTCCCCTGGGTCAGCCAGGGGACGGGAAAGGCACGCGTATTTTTGAGAGTGCTTCATGCAAAGCATCTTTTTCTTTTTCAAAAGGGAGCTCAACCGATGCCAGTCAAGTGGGGTGTGTGTGGCCCAGTGAGTGGCAACCAGGGAGACTGTGGTTGGAGTCCCCTCGCTGTGTCTCTAAAAGAACCAAGATGAACAAGTCATGGCTCTCAGAGGACTTTTCTTCCCCTGGGTCAGCCAGGGGACGGGAAAGGCACGCGTATTTTTGAGAGTGCTTCATGCAAAGCATCTTTTTCTTTTTCAAAAGGGGGCTCAACCGATGCCAGTCAAGTGGGGTGTGTGTGGCCCAGTTAGTGGCAACGAAGGAGACTGTGGTTGGAGTCCCCTCGCTGTGTTTCTAAAAGACCCAAAATGAACAAATCATGGCTCTCAGAGGACTTTTCTTCCCCTGGGTCAGCCAGGGGACGGGAAAGGCACGCGTATTTTTGAGAGTGCTTCATGCAAAGCATCTTTTTCTTTTTCAAAAGGGAGCTCAACCGATGCCAGTCAAGTGGGGTGTGTGTGGCCCAGTGAGTGGCAACGAAGGAGACTGTGGTTGGAGTCCCCTCGCTGTGTTTCTAAAAGACCCAAAATGAACAAATCATGGCTCTCAGAGGACTTTTCTTCCCCTGGGTCAGCCAGGGGACGGGAAAGGCACGCGTATTTTTGAGAGTGCTTCATGCAAAGCATCTTTTTCTTTTTCAAAAGGGGGCTCAACCGATGCCAGTCAAGTGGGGTGTGTGTGGCCCAGTTAGTGGAAACGAGGGAGACTGTGGTTGGAGTCCCCTCGCTGTGTCTCTAAAAGAACCAAGATGAACAAGTCATGGCTCTCAGAGGACTTTTCTTCCCCTGGGTCAGCCAGGGGACGGGAAAGGCACGCGTATTTTTGAGAGTGCTTCATGCAAAGCATCTTTTTCTTTTTCAAAAGGGAGCTCAACCGATGCCAGTCAAGTGGGGTGTGTGTGGCCCAGTGAGTGGCAACGAGGGAGACTGTGGTTGGAGTCCCCTCGCTGTGTCTCTAAAAGAACCAAGATGAACAAGTCATGGCTCTCAGAGGACTTTTCTTCCCCTGGGTCAGCCAGGGGACGGGAAAGGCACGCGTATTTTTGAGAGTGCTTCATGCAAAGCATCTTTTTCTTTTTCAAAAGGGAGCTCAACCGATGCCAGTCAAGTGGGGTGTGTGTGGCCCAGTGAGTGGAAACGAGGGAGACTGTGGTTGGAGTCCCCTCGCTGTGTCTCTAAAAGAACCAAGATGAACAAGTCATGGCTCTCAGAGGACTTTTCTTCCCCTGGGTCAGCCAGGGGACGGGAAAGGCACGCGTATTTTTGAGAGTGCTTCATGCAAAGTATCTTTTTCTTTTTCAAAAGGGGGCTCAACCGATGCCAGTCAAGTGGGGTGTGTGTGGCCCAGTTAGTGGCAACGAAGGAGACTGTGGTTGGAGTCCCCTCGCTGTGTTTCTAAAAGACCCAAAATGAACAAATGATGGCTCTCAGAGGACTTTTCTTCCCCTGGGTCAGCCAGGGGACGGGAAAGGCACGCGTATTTTTGAGAGTGCTTCATGCAAAGCATCTTTTTCTTTTTCAAAAGGGAGCTCAACCGATGCCAGTCAAGTGGGGTGTGTGTGGCCCAGTGAGTGGCAACCAGGGAGACTGTGGTTGGAGTCCCCTCGCTGTGTCTCTAAAAGAACCAAGATGAACAAGTCATGGCTCTCAGAGGACTTTTCTTCCCCTGGGTCAGCCAGGGGACGGGAAAGGCACGCGTATTTTTGAGAGTGCTTCATGCAAAGCATCTTTTTCTTTTTCAAAAGGGAGCTCAACCGATGCCAGTCAAGTGGGGTGTGTGTGGCCCAGTGAGTGGCAACCAGGGAGACTGTGGTTGGAGTCCCCTCGCTGTGTCTCTAAAAGAACCAAGATGAACAAGTCATGGCTCTCAGAGGACTTTTCTTCCCCTGGGTCAGCCAGGGGACGGGAAAGGCACGCGTATTTTTGAGAGTGCTTCATGCAAAGCATCTTTTTCTTTTTCAAAAGGGAGCTCAACCGATGCCAGTCAAGTGGGATGTGTGTGGCCCAGTGAGTGGCAACGAAGGAGACTGTGGTTGGAGTCCCCTCGCTGTGTTTCTAAAAGACCCAAAATGAACAAATCATGGCTCTCAGAGGACTTTTCTTCCCCTGGGTCAGCCAGGGGACGGGAAAGGCACGCGTATTTTTGAGAGTGCTTCATGCAAAGCATCTTTTTCTTTTTCAAAAGGGGGCTCAACCGATGCCAGTCAAGTGGGGTGTGTGTGGCCCAGTTAGTGGAAACGAGGGAGACTGTGGTTGGAGTCCCCTCGCTGTGTCTCTAAAAGAACCAAGATGAACAAGTCATGGCTCTCAGAGGACTTTTCTTCCCCTGGGTCAGCCAGGGGACGGGAAAGGCACGCGTATTTTTGAGAGTGCTTCATGCAAAGCATCTTTTTCTTTTTCAAAAGGGGGCTCAACCGATGCCAGTCAAGTGGGGTGTGTGTGGCCCAGTTAGTGGCAACGAAGGAGACTGTGGTTGGAGTCCCCTCGCTGTGTTTCTAAAAGACCCAAAATGAACAAATCATGGCTCTCAGAGGACTTTTCTTCCCCTGGGTCAGCCAGGGGACGGGAAAGGCACGCGTATTTTTGAGAGTGCTTCATGCAAAGCATCTTTTTCTTTTTCAAAAGGGAGCTCAACCGATGCCAGTCAAGTGGGGTGTGTGTGGCCCAGTGAGTGGCAACGAGGGAGACTGTGGTTGGAGTCCCCTCGCTGTGTTTCTAAAAGACCCAAAATGAACAAATCATGGCTCTCAGAGGACTTTTCTTCCCCTGGGTCAGCCAGGGGACGGGAAAGGCACGCGTATTTTTGAGAGTGCTTCATGCAAAGCATCTTTTTCTTTTTCAAAAGGGGGCTCAACCGATGCCAGTCAAGTGGGGTGTGTGTGGCCCAGTTAGTGGAAACGAGGGAGACTGTGGTTGGAGTCCCCTCGCTGTGTCTCTAAAAGAACCAAGATGAACAAGTCATGGCTCTCAGAGGACTTTTCTTCCCCTGGGTCAGCCAGGGGACGGGAAAGGCACGCGTATTTTTGAGAGTGCTTCATGCAAAGCATCTTTTTCTTTTTCAAAAGGGGGCTCAACCGATGCCAGTCAAGTGGGGTGTGTGTGGCCCAGTTAGTGGCAACGAAGGAGACTGTGGTTGGAGTCCCCTCGCTGTGTTTCTAAAAGACCCAAAATGAACAAATCATGGCTCTCAGAGGACTTTTCTTCCCCTGGGTCAGCCAGGGGACGGGAAAGGCACGCGTATTTTTGAGAGTGCTTCATGCAAAGCATCTTTTTCTTTTTCAAAAGGGAGCTCAACCGATGCCAGTCAAGTGGGGTGTGTGTGGCCCAGTGAGTGGCAACCAGGGAGACTGTGGTTGGAGTCCCCTCGCTGTGTCTCTAAAAGAACCAAGATGAACAAGTCATGGCTCTCAGAGGACTTTTCTTCCCCTGGGTCAGCCAGGGGACGGGAAAGGCACGCGTATTTTTGAGAGTGCTTCATGCAAAGCATCTTTTTCTTTTTCAAAAGGGAGCTCAACCGATGCCAGTCAAGTGGGGTGTGTGTGGCCCAGTGAGTGGAAACGAGGGAGACTGTGGTTGGAGTCCCCTCGCTGTGTCTCTAAAAGAACCAAGATGAACAAGTCATGGCTCTCAGAGGACTTTTCTTCCCCTGGGTCAGCCAGGGGACGGGAAAGGCACGCGTATTTTTGAGAGTGCTTCATGCAAAGCATCTTTTTCTTTTTCAAAAGGGAGCTCAACCGATGCCAGTCAAGTGGGGTGTGTGTGGCCCAGTGAGTGGAAACGAGGGAGACTGTGGTTGGAGTCCCCTCGCTGTGTCTCTAAAAGAACCAAGATGAACAAGTCATGGCTCTCAGAGGACTTTTCTTCCCCTGGGTCAGCCAGGGGACGGGAAAGGCACGCGTATTTTTGAGAGTGCTTCATGCAAAGCATCTTTTTCTTTTTCAAAAGGGAGCTCAACCGATGCCAGTCAAGTGGGGTGTGTGTGGCCCAGTGAGTGGCAACCAGGGAGACTGTGGTTGGAGTCCCCTCGCTGTGTCTCTAAAAGAACCAAGATGAACAAGTCATGGCTCTCAGAGGACTTTTCTTCCCCTGGGTCAGCCAGGGGACGGGAAAGGCACGCGTATTTTTGAGAGTGCTTCATGCAAAGCATCTTTTTCTTTTTCAAAAGGGAGCTCAACCGATGCCAGTCAAGTGGGGTGTGTGTGGCCCAGTGAGTGGCAACGAGGGAGACTGTGGTTGGAGTCCCCTCGCTGTGTCTCTAAAAGAACCAAGATGAACAAGTCATGGCTCTCAGAGGACTTTTCTTCCCCTGGGTCAGCAAGGGGACGGGAAAGGCACGCGTATTTTTGAGAGTGCTTCATGCAAAGCATCTTTTTCTTTTTCAAAAGGGAGCTCAACCGATGCCAGTCAAGTGGGGTGTGTGTGGCCCAGTGAGTGGCAACCAGGGAGACTGTGGTTGGAGTCCCCTCGCTGTGTCTCTAAAAGAACCAAGATGAACAAGTCATGGCTCTCAGAGGACTTTTCTTCCCCTGGGTCAGCCAGGGGACGGGAAAGGCACGCGTATTTTTGAGAGTGCTTCATGCAAAGCATCTTTTTCTTTTTCAAAAGGGAGCTCAACCGATGCCAGTCAAGTGGGGTGTGTGTGGCCCAGTGAGTGGAAACGAGGGAGACTGTGGTTGGAGTCCCCTCGCTGTGTCTCTAAAAGAACCAAGATGAACAAGTCATGGCTCTCAGAGGACTTTTCTTCCCCTGGGTCAGCCAGGGGACGGGAAAGGCACGCGTATTTTTGAGAGTGCTTCATGCAAAGCATCTTTTTCTTTTTCAAAAGGGAGCTCAACCGATGCCAGTCAAGTGGGGTGTGTGTGGCCCAGTGAGTGGAAACGAGGGAGACTGTGGTTGGAGTCCCCTCGCTGTGTCTCTAAAAGAACCAAGATGAACAAGTCATGGCTCTCAGAGGACTTTTCTTCCCCTGGGTCAGCCAGGGGACGGGAAAGGCACGCGTATTTTTGAGAGTGCTTCATGCAAAGCATCTTTTTCTTTTTCAAAAGGGAGCTCAACCGATGCCAGTCAAGTGGGGTGTGTGTGGCCCAGTGAGTGGCAACCAGGGAGACTGTGGTTGGAGTCCCCTCGCTGTGTCTCTAAAAGAACCAAGATGAACAAGTCATGGCTCTCAGAGGACTTTTCTTCCCCTGGGTCAGCCAGGGGACGGGAAAGGCACGCGTATTTTTGAGAGTGCTTCATGCAAAGCATCTTTTTCTTTTTCAAAAGGGGGCTCAACCGATGCCAGTCAAGTGGGGTGTGTGTGGCCCAGTTAGTGGCAACGAAGGAGACTGTGGTTGGAGTCCCCTCGCTGTGTTTCTAAAAGACCCAAAATGAACAAATCATGGCTCTCAGAGGACTTTTCTTCCCCTGGGTCAGCCAGGGGACGGGAAAGGCACGCGTATTTTTGAGAGTGCTTCATGCAAAGCATCTTTTTCTTTTTCAAAAGGGAGCTCAACCGATGCCAGTCAAGTGGGGTGTGTGTGGCCCAGTGAGTGGCAACGAAGGAGACTGTGGTTGGAGTCCCCTCGCTGTGTTTCTAAAAGACCCAAAATGAACAAATCATGGCTCTCAGAGGACTTTTCTTCCCCTGGGTCAGCCAGGGGACGGGAAAGGCACGCGTATTTTTGAGAGTGCTTCATGCAAAGCATCTTTTTCTTTTTCAAAAGGGGGCTCAACCGATGCCAGTCAAGTGGGGTGTGTGTGGCCCAGTTAGTGGAAACGAGGGAGACTGTGGTTGGAGTCCCCTCGCTGTGTCTCTAAAAGAACCAAGATGAACAAGTCATGGCTCTCAGAGGACTTTTCTTCCCCTGGTTCAGCCAGGGGACGGGAAAGGCACGCGTATTTTTGAGAGTGCTTCATGCAAAGCATCTTTTTCTTTTTCAAAAGTGGGCTCAACCGATGCCAGTCAAGTGGGGTGTGTGTGGCCCAGTTAGTGGCAACGAAGGAGACTGTGGTTGGAGTCCCCTCGCTGTGTTTCTAAAAGACCCAAAATGAACAAATCATGGCTCTCAGAGGACTTTTCTTCCCCTGGGTCAGCCAGGGGACGGGAAAGGCACGCGTATTTTTGAGAGTGCTTCATGCAAAGCATCTTTTTCTTTTTCAAAAGGGAGCTCAACCGATGCCAGTCAAGTGGGGTGTGTGTGGCCCAGTGAGTGGCAACCAGGGAGACTGTGGTTGGAGTCCCCTCGCTGTGTCTCTAAAAGAACCAAGATGAACAAGTCATGGCTCTCAGAGGACTTTTCTTCCCCTGGGTCAGCCAGGGGACGGGAAAGGCACGCGTATTTTTGAGAGTGCTTCATGCAAAGCATCTTTTTCTTTTTCAAAAGGGAGCTCAACCGATGCCAGTCAAGTGGGGTGTGTGTGGCCCAGTGAGTGGAAACGAGGGAGACTGTGGTTGGAGTCCCCTCGCTGTGTCTCTAAAAGAACCAAGATGAACAAGTCATGGCTCTCAGAGGACTTTTCTTCCCCTGGGTCAGCCAGGGGACGGGAAAGGCACGCGTATTTTTGAGAGTGCTTCATGCAAAGCATCTTTTTCTTTTTCAAAAGGGAGCTCAACCGATGCCAGTCAAGTGGGGTGTGTGTGGCCCAGTGAGTGGAAACGAGGGAGACTGTGGTTGGAGTCCCCTCGCTGTGTCTCTAAAAGAACCAAGATGAACAAGTCATGGCTCTCAGAGGACTTTTCTTCCCCTGGGTCAGCCAGGGGACGGGAAAGGCACGCGTATTTTTGAGAGTGCTTCATGCAAAGCATCTTTTTCTTTTTCAAAAGGGAGCTCAACCGATGCCAGTCAAGTGGGGTGTGTGTGGCCCAGTGAGTGGCAACCAGGGAGACTGTGGTTGGAGTCCCCTCGCTGTGTCTCTAAAAGAACCAAGATGAACAAGTCATGGCTCTCAGAGGACTTTTCTTCCCCTGGGTCAGCCAGGGGACGGGAAAGGCACGCGTATTTTTGAGAGTGCTTCATGCAAAGCATCTTTTTCTTTTTCAAAAGGGAGCTCAACCGATGCCAGTCAAGTGGGGTGTGTGTGGCCCAGTGAGTGGCAACGAGGGAGACTGTGGTTGGAGTCCCCTCGCTGTGTCTCTAAAAGAACCAAGATGAACAAGTCATGGCTCTCAGAGGACTTTTCTTCCCCTGGGTCAGCAAGGGGACGGGAAAGGCACGCGTATTTTTGAGAGTGCTTCATGCAAAGCATCTTTTTCTTTTTCAAAAGGGAGCTCAACCGATGCCAGTCAAGTGGGGTGTGTGTGGCCCAGTGAGTGGAAACGAGGGAGACTGTGGTTGGAGTCCCCTCGCTGTGTCTCTAAAAGAACCAAGATGAACAAGTCATGGCTCTCAGAGGACTTTTCTTCCCCTGGGTCAGCCAGGGGACGGGAAAGGCACGCGTATTTTTGAGAGTGCTTCATGCAAAGCATCTTTTTCTTTTTCAAAAGGGAGCTCAACCGATGCCAGTCAAGTGGGGTGTGTGTGGCCCAGTGAGTGGAAACGAGGGAGACTGTGGTTGGAGTCCCCTCGCTGTGTCTCTAAAAGAACCAAGATGAACAAGTCATGGCTCTCAGAGGACTTTTCTTCCCCTGGGTCAGCCAGGGGACGGGAAAGGCACGCGTATTTTTGAGAGTGCTTCATGCAAAGCATCTTTTTCTTTTTCAAAAGGGGGCTCAACCGATGCCAGTCAAGTGGGGTGTGTGTGGCCCAGTTAGTGGCAACGAAGGAGACTGTGGTTGGAGTCCCCTCGCTGTGTTTCTAAAAGACCCAAAATGAACAAATCATGGCTCTCAGAGGACTTTTCTTCCCCTGGGTCAGCCAGGGGACGGGAAAGGCACGCGTATTTTTGAGAGTGCTTCATGCAAAGCATCTTTTTCTTTTTCAAAAGGGAGCTCAACCGATGCCAGTCAAGTGGGGTGTGTGTGGCCCAGTGAGTGGCAACGAAGGAGACTGTGGTTGGAGTCCCCTCGCTGTGTTTCTAAAAGACCCAAAATGAACAAATCATGGCTCTCAGAGGACTTTTCTTCCCCTGGGTCAGCCAGGGGACGGGAAAGGCACGCGTATTTTTGAGAGTGCTTCATGCAAAGCATCTTTTTCTTTTTCAAAAGGGGGCTCAACCGATGCCAGTCAAGTGGGGTGTGTGTGGCCCAGTTAGTGGAAACGAGGGAGACTGTGGTTGGAGTCCCCTCGCTGTGTCTCTAAAAGAACCAAGATGAACAAGTCATGGCTCTCAGAGGACTTTTCTTCCCCTGGGTCAGCCAGGGGACGGGAAAGGCACGCGTATTTTTGAGAGTGCTTCATGCAAAGCATCTTTTTCTTTTTCAAAAGGGGGCTCAACCGATGCCAGTCAAGTGGGGTGTGTGTGGCCCAGTTAGTGGCAACGAAGGAGACTGTGGTTGGAGTCCCCTCGCTGTGTTTCTAAAAGACCCAAAATGAACAAATCATGGCTCTCAGAGGACTTTTCTTCCCCTGGGTCAGCCAGGGGACGGGAAAGGCACGCGTATTTTTGAGTGTGCTTCATGCAAAGCATCTTTTTCTTTTTCAAAAGGGAGCTCAACCGATGCCAGTCAAGTGGGGTGTGTGTGGCCCAGTGAGTGGCAACCAGGGAGACTGTGGTTGGAGTCCCCTCGCTGTGTCTCTAAAAGAACCAAGATGAACAAGTCATGGCTCTCAGAGGACTTTTCTTCCCCTGGGTCAGCCAGGGGACGGGAAAGGCACGCGTATTTTTGAGAGTGCTTCATGCAAAGCATCTTTTTCTTTTTCAAAAGGGAGCTCAACCGATGCCAGTCAAGTGGGGTGTGTGTGGCCCAGTGAGTGGAAACGAGGGAGACTGTGGTTGGAGTCCCCTCGCTGTGTCTCTAAAAGAACCAAGATGAACAAGTCATGGCTCTCAGAGGACTTTTCTTCCCCTGGGTCAGCCAGGGGACGGGAAAGGCACGCGTATTTTTGAGAGTGCTTCATGCAAAGCATCTTTTTCTTTTTCAAAAGGGAGCTCAACCGATGCCAGTCAAGTGGGGTGTGTGTGGCCCAGTGAGTGGAAACGAGGGAGACTGTGGTTGGAGTCCCCTCGCTGTGTCTCTAAAAGAACCAAGATGAACAAGTCATGGCTCTCAGAGGACTTTTCTTCCCCTGGGTCAGCCAGGGGACGGGAAAGGCACGCGTATTTTTGAGAGTGCTTCATGCAAAGCATCTTTTTCTTTTTCAAAAGGGAGCTCAACCGATGCCAGTCAAGTGGGGTGTGTGTGGCCCAGTGAGTGGCAACCAGGGAGACTGTGGTTGGAGTCCCCTCGCTGTGTCTCTAAAAGAACCAAGATGAACAAATCATGGCTCTCAGAGGACTTTTCTTCCCCTGGGTCAGCCAGGGGACGGGAAAGGCACGCGTATTTTTGAGAGTGCTTCATGCAAAGCATCTTTTTCTTTTTCAAAAGGGAGCTCAACCGATGCCAGTCAAGTGGGGTGTGTGTGGCCCAGTGAGTGGCAACGAGGGAGACTGTGGTTGGAGTCCCCTCGCTGTGTCTCTAAAAGAACCAAGATGAACAAGTCATGGCTCTCAGAGGACTTTTCTTCCCCTGGGTCAGCAAGGGGACGGGAAAGGCACGCGTATTTTTGAGAGTGCTTCATGCAAAGCATCTTTTTCTTTTTCAAAAGGGAGCTCAACCGATGCCAGTCAAGTGGGGTGTGTGTGGCCCAGTGAGTGGCAACCAGGGAGACTGTGGTTGGAGTCCCCTCGCTGTGTCTCTAAAAGAACCAAGATGAACAAGTCATGGCTCTCAGAGGACTTTTCTTCCCCTGGGTCAGCCAGGGGACGGGAAAGGCACGCGTATTTTTGAGAGTGCTTCATGCAAAGCATCTTTTTCTTTTTCAAAAGGGAGCTCAACCGATGCCAGTCAAGTGGGGTGTGTGTGGCCCAGTGAGTGGAAACGAGGGAGACTGTGGTTGGAGTCCCCTCGCTGTGTCTCTAAAAGAACCAAGATGAACAAGTCATGGCTCTCAGAGGACTTTTCTTCCCCTGGGTCAGCCAGGGGACGGGAAAGGCACGCGTATTTTTGAGAGTGCTTCATGCAAAGCATCTTTTTCTTTTTCAAAAGGGAGCTCAACCGATGCCAGTCAAGTGGGGTGTGTGTGGCCCAGTGAGTGGCAACCAGGGAGACTGTGGTTGGAGTCCCCTCGCTGTGTCTCTAAAAGAACCAAGATGAACAAGTCATGGCTCTCAGAGGACTTTTCTTCCCCTGGGTCAGCCAGGGGACGGGAAAGGCACGCGTATTTTTGAGAGTGCTTCATGCAAAGCATCTTTTTCTTTTTCAAAAGGGGGCTCAACCGATGCCAGTCAAGTGGGGTGTGTGTGGCCCAGTTAGTGGCAACGAAGGAGACTGTGGTTGGAGTCCCCTCGCTGTGTTTCTAAAAGACCCAAAATGAACAAATCATGGCTCTCAGAGGACTTTTCTTCCCCTGGGTCAGCCAGGGGACGGGAAAGGCACGCGTATTTTTGAGAGTGCTTCATGCAAAGCATCTTTTTCTTTTTCAAAAGGGAGCTCAACCGATGCCAGTCAAGTGGGGTGTGTGTGGCCCAGTGAGTGGCAACGAAGGAGACTGTGGTTGGAGTCCCCTCGCTGTGTTTCTAAAAGACCCAAAATGAACAAATCATGGCTCTCAGAGGACTTTTCTTCCCCTGGGTCAGCCAGGGGACGGGAAAGGCACGCGTATTTTTGAGAGTGCTTCATGCAAAGCATCTTTTTCTTTTTCAAAAGGGGGCTCAACCGATGCCAGTCAAGTGGGGTGTGTGTGGCCCAGTTAGTGGAAACGAGGGAGACTGTGGTTGGAGTCCCCTCGCTGTGTCTCTAAAAGAACCAAGATGAACAAGTCATGGCTCTCAGAGGACTTTTCTTCCCCTGGGTCAGCCAGGGGACGGGAAAGGCACGCGTATTTTTGAGAGTGCTTCATGCAAAGCATCTTTTTCTTTTTCAAAAGGGGGCTCAACCGATGCCAGTCAAGTGGGGTGTGTGTGGCCCAGTTAGTGGCAACGAAGGAGACTGTGGTTGGAGTCCCCTCGCTGTGTTTCTAAAAGACCCAAAATGAACAAATCATGGCTCTCAGAGGACTTTTCTTCCCCTGGGTCAGCCAGGGGACGGGAAAGGCACGCGTATTTTTGAGAGTGCTTCATGCAAAGCATCTTTTTCTTTTTCAAAAGGGAGCTCAACCGATGCCAGTCAAGTGGGGTGTGTGTGGCCCAGTGAGTGGCAACCAGGGAGACTGTGGTTGGAGTCCCCTCGCTGTGTCTCTAAAAGAACCAAGATGAACAAGTCATGGCTCTCAGAGGACTTTTCTTCCCCTGGGTCAGCCAGGGGACGGGAAAGGCACGCGTATTTTTGAGAGTGCTTCATGCAAAGCATCTTTTTCTTTTTCAAAAGGGAGCTCAACCGATGCCAGTCAAGTGGGGTGTGTGTGGCCCAGTGAGTGGAAACGAGGGAGACTGTGGTTGGAGTCCCCTCGCTGTGTCTCTAAAAGAACCAAGATGAACAAGTCATGGCTCTCAGAGGACTTTTCTTCCCCTGGGTCAGCCAGGGGACGGGAAAGGCACGCGTATTTTTGAGAGTGCTTCATGCAAAGCATCTTTTTCTTTTTCAAAAGGGAGCTCAACCGATGCCAGTCAAGTGGGGTGTGTGTGGCCCAGTGAGTGGAAACGAGGGAGACTGTGGTTGGAGTCCCCTCGCTGTGTCTCTAAAAGAACCAAGATGAACAAGTCATGGCTCTCAGAGGACTTTTCTTCCCCTGGGTCAGCCAGGGGACGGGAAAGGCACGCGTATTTTTGAGAGTGCTTCATGCAAAGCATCTTTTTCTTTTTCAAAAGGGAGCTCAACCGATGCCAGTCAAGTGGGGTGTGTGTGGCCCAGTGAGTGGCAACCAGGGAGACTGTGGTTGGAGTCCCCTCGCTGTGTCTCTAAAAGAACCAAGATGAACAAGTCATGGCTCTCAGAGGACTTTTCTTCCCCTGGGTCAGCCAGGGGACGGGAAAGGCACGCGTATTTTTGAGAGTGCTTCATGCAAAGCATCTTTTTCTTTTTCAAAAGGGAGCTCAACCGATGCCAGTCAAGTGGGGTGTGTGTGGCCCAGTGAGTGGCAACGAGGGAGACTGTGGTTGGAGTCCCCTCGCTGTGTCTCTAAAAGAACCAAGATGAACAAGTCATGGCTCTCAGAGGACTTTTCTTCCCCTGGGTCAGCAAGGGGACGGGAAAGGCACGCGTATTTTTGAGAGTGCTTCATGCAAAGCATCTTTTTCTTTTTCAAAAGGGAGCTCAACCGATGCCAGTCAAGTGGGGTGTGTGTGGCCCAGTGAGTGGCAACCAGGGAGACTGTGGTTGGAGTCCCCTCGCTGTGTCTCTAAAAGAACCAAGATGAACAAGTCATGGCTCTCAGAGGACTTTTCTTCCCCTGGGTCAGCCAGGGGACGGGAAAGGCACGCGTATTTTTGAGAGTGCTTCATGCAAAGCATCTTTTTCTTTTTCAAAAGGGAGCTCAACCGATGCCAGTCAAGTGGGGTGTGTGTGGCCCAGTGAGTGGAAACGAGGGAGACTGTGGTTGGAGTCCCCTCGCTGTGTCTCTAAAAGAACCAAGATGAACAAGTCATGGCTCTCAGAGGACTTTTCTTCCCCTGGGTCAGCCAGGGGACGGGAAAGGCACGCGTATTTTTGAGAGTGCTTCATGCAAAGCATCTTTTTCTTTTTCAAAAGGGAGCTCAACCGATGCCAGTCAAGTGGGGTGTGTGTGGCCCAGTGAGTGGAAACGAGGGAGACTGTGGTTGGAGTCCCCTCGCTGTGTCTCTAAAAGAACCAAGATGAACAAGTCATGGCTCTCAGAGGACTTTTCTTCCCCTGGGTCAGCCAGGGGACGGGAAAGGCACGCGTATTTTTGAGAGTGCTTCATGCAAAGCATCTTTTTCTTTTTCAAAAGGGAGCTCAACCGATGCCAGTCAAGTGGGGTGTGTGTGGCCCAGTGAGTGGCAACCAGGGAGACTGTGGTTGGAGTCCCCTCGCTGTGTCTCTAAAAGAACCAAGATGAACAAGTCATGGCTCTCAGAGGACTTTTCTTCCCCTGGGTCAGCCAGGGGACGGGAAAGGCACGCGTATTTTTGAGAGTGCTTCATGCAAAGCATCTTTTTCTTTTTCAAAAGGGAGCTCAACCGATGCCAGTCAAGTGGGGTGTGTGTGGCCCAGTGAGTGGCAACGAAGGAGACTGTGGTTGGAGTCCCCTCGCTGTGTTTCTAAAAGACCCAAAATGAACAAATCATGGCTCTCAGAGGACTTTTCTTCCCCTGGGTCAGCCAGGGGACGGGAAAGGCACGCGTATTTTTGAGAGTGCTTCATGCAAAGCATCTTTTTCTTTTTCAAAAGGGGGCTCAACCGATGCCAGTCAAGTGGGGTGTGTGTGGCCCAGTTAGTGGAAACGAGGGAGACTGTGGTTGGAGTCCCCTCGCTGTGTCTCTAAAAGAACCAAGATGAACAAGTCATGGCTCTCAGAGGACTTTTCTTCCCCTGGGTCAGCCAGGGGACGGGAAAGGCACGCGTATTTTTGAGAGTGCTTCATGCAAAGCATCTTTTTCTTTTTCAAAAGGGAGCTCAACCGATGCCAGTCAAGTGGGGTGTGTGTGGCCCAGTGAGTGGAAACGAGGGAGACTGTGGTTGGAGTCCCCTCGCTGTGTCTCTAAAAGAACCAAGATGAACAAGTCATGGCTCTCAGAGGACTTTTCTTCCCCTGGGTCAGCCAGGGGACGGGAAAGGCACGCGTATTTTTGAGAGTGCTTCATGCAAAGCATCTTTTTCTTTTTCAAAAGGGGGCTCAACCGATGCCAGTCAAGTGGGGTGTGTGTGGCCCAGTTAGTGGAAACGAGGGAGACTGTGGTTGGAGTCCCCTCGCTGTGTCTCTAAAAGAACCAAGATGAACAAGTCATGGCTCTCAGAGGACTTTTCTTCCCCTGGGTCAGCCAGGGGACGGGAAAGGCACGCGTATTTTTGAGAGTGCTTCATGCAAAGCATCTTTTTCTTTTTCAAAAGGGAGTTCAACCGATGCCAGTCAAGTGGGGTGTGTGTGGCCCAGTGAGTGGAAACGAGGGAGACTGTGGTTGGAGTCCCCTCGCTGTGTTATACATGCTTTTAGAAGGGCATGACATGGCTTGGAGGTTGACTTTCATAAAATGCAAACTGTTGGCTACCAAAATGCTGCCTTTCCAACAACTGTGGTTATAGGCAATGAGGAACATACTGATGAAGATGAGACGCAGATACCCGATTGGGATGACAACTTAAATATTCGGTCAGGGCAAGAAGAGGCTCGGTCTGAGGGGGAGGGGAGTTCAAACACAACAATTGATGATGAAGTTCTAGATCCCACCTACTGTCAACCCCCAGTCAGGCACTCGAGGAGGTCAACAGAGGCGGTGGAGGAGGATGCAACCGACGACGAAATTACCTTGCGCCTTCCTGGACAGAGTCGGAGCACTGGTAGCACGTCTACAACTGCATCCTCAGCCACCACTCTGCCTATGAGCATTATTCGGGGTGCATCAACAGGTCGCATGGCCTCTAAGCCTTGCCTAGCCTGTTCCTTTTTTGACATAGAAAAAGATCGCCCAAATCATGTGATATGTAAAATTTGTCATGATTCTCTTAGTAGAGGTCAAAACCTCAGCAGTTTGACAACTTCTTCCATGAATCGTCACATGAATAAATATCATAGGTCCCGGTGGGAAGCTCACTGTGCTGCAATGCGGCCTAGCGGAGCGAACCATCCACCGCCCGCCCCTTCCAGTGCATCCGCGCGCTCTTCATCTTCTAGGACTGTGGGGACAGCTGTCACACCTGTTTTTCCACGCAAAACTTCCACCACTGTAACCGCAACAGGCAGTTTGCTTGGTAGGTCGTCAGTTGGTTTGGAAGGGGAAACAAGTGAGTGTGTACAGCTCTCTCAGACATCGATAGCACCTACGTTGGATGAAGGCAACATCATGTCTCCGCCTGCACTTTCCTCACAAACCTGCATTTTTCCAGGGACACCCTACTCAACACCGTCTACACACAGCAGCCAGATCTCTGTCCCTCAGATGTGGTCAAATAAAAGGCCACTTCCTCCGACCCATGACAAAGCTAAGAGGTTGACTCTATCCCTCTGTAAGCTGTTGGCTACCGAAATGCTGCCTTTCCGCCTAGTGGACACACAGGATTTTAGAGACCTTATGTCTGTCGCTGTGCCCCAGTACCAGATGCCTAGTCGCCACTACTTCTCTAAGAAAGGTGTGCCCGCGCTACACCAGCATGTCGCACACAACATCACCGCTTCCTTGAGAAACTCTGTGTGTGAACGGGTGCATTTCACCACCGATACTTGGACCAGTAAGCATGGACAGGGACGTTACATGTCGCTGACTGGGCACTGGGTAACTATGTTGATAGATGGTGAAGGGTCTGCTGCACAAGTCTTGCCGTCCCCACGACTTGTGTGTCAATCCTCTGTCTGTCCAAGTTCCGCCACTGCTTCTGCATCCTCCACCTCATCTGGGTCCTCCACCTCCGCCCCAAGCCTGCCTGGTCAGGCCACCAGCGTTCTCACTGCGCAGAAGGAATCACGCACCCCTCATTACTATGCTGGCAGCAGAGCGCAACGGCATCAGGCGGTCTTTAGCTTGACATGTCTTGGGAATAAGAGTCACACAGCTGAGGAGTTGTGGTCAGCTCTGCGGTCCGAGTTTAATAAATGGTTGTCTCCACTCAACCTGCAGCCTGGTAAGGCCGTGTGCGACAATGCTGCAAACCTGGGTGCGGCCCTTCGCCTGGGCAAGGTGACACACATGCCTTGTATGGCTCACGTGTTGAACCTTGTTGTCCAGCAATTTTTAACACACTATCCCGGCCTAGATGGCCTTCTGACCAGGGCACGTAAACTGTCTGCAGTGCTCCCCTCCGCCGTTCAACCGCCGCAGCTGAGCGACTTGCATCGCTCCAGAAGTCTTTCGGCCTGCCGGTTCATCGCCTGAAATGCGATGTGGCGACACGCTGGAATTCAACTCTCCACATGTTACAGCGACTGTGGCAGCACCGGCGAGCCCTGGTGCAATACGTCATGATGTATAGCCTGGGCCAACGAGATGCAGAAGTGGGGCAGATCACCCTGATGGAGTGATCTCAGATCAAGGACCTATGCACCGTTCTGCACAGTTTCGACATGGCGACGAATATGTTTAGCGCTGACAATGCCATTATCAGCATGACGATTACAGTCATTTACATGCTGGAGCACACGCTAAACACTATTCGGAGTCAGGGGGTGGGACAACAGGAAGGGGAGGAACTACAGGAGGATTCATATGCGCAAGACACAACAACATCACCAAGGTCCAGACGTTCATCATCACCAACGCGGCAGGCATGGGACCATGGGGGACAGGGATCAACAAGGGCGCATGGTAGCAGGCGAGATGTTGAGGAAGGTGCAGGAGGACATGAAGATATGGAGGACGAACTGTCCATGGACATGGAAGACTCAGCGGATGAGGGAGACCTTGGTCAAAATTCAGTTGAAAGAGGTTGGGGGGAGATGTCAGAGGAAGAAAGAACGGTTAGCACCTCTATGCCACAAACACAGCGTGGACTTGGTCCGCATGGCTGCGCAAGACACATGAGTGCCTTCTTGTTGCACTACCTCCAACATGACCCTCGGATTGTCAAAATTAGAAGTGATGATGACTACTGGCTTGCCACACTATTAGATCCCCGGGACAAGTCCAAATTTTGTGACATAATTCCACCCATAGATAGGGACGCACGTATGCTGGAGTATCAGCATAAGCTGTTACTCGATCTTAGCTCGGCTTTTACACCAAACAACCGTGCAGGTGAAGGGAGTGATTCTCCCAGTTGTAACTTGACAAACATGGGACGGCATCGTCATCTTCAACAGTCTACCCGTACCAGTAGGACCGTATCTGGTGCTGGTAACAGCAATTTTATGGAATATTTTCATAATTTTTTTAGACCCTCCTTTGCAAGGCCACCAGAGACAACAAGTCTGACACATAGTCAACGGATGGAGAGGATGATACAGGAGTATCTCCAAATGAACATCGATGCAATGACTTTGCAAATGGAGCCTTGCTCCTTTTGGGCTTCAAATCTAGAAAAATTGACAGAGCTCTCCAGTTACGCCTTGGAGATTTTGTCGTGTGCAGCTGCCAGCGTTGTCTCTGAACGTGTCTTCTTCAGTGCTGCTGGGTGTGTGCTGACAGATAAGCGCACGCGTCTGTCCAGTGACAATGTGGACACACTGACGTTCATCAAAATGAACAAGTCATGGATCCAGAAGGAATTTACTACCCCTGTGTCATCCTGGGGAGAGTAAATGCTTGTGGATTTGGAATGTGCTTGATGCAAATCAAAACATCCTGTTTGCAACTAGGGCACAAGTGCTGCCACTGATGGGGTGTCTGTGTGCCCAATGTTGGGAAAAAAGGTAGACTCCGCTTGGAGTAACCCTTGCTTGATGTGTTTTTTAAAAATGATACAAGATGAACAGATCTGAAGGCAAGATGAAGGCAACATCATGTCTCCGCCTGCACTTTTCTCACAAACCTGCATTTTTCCAGGGACACCCTACTCAACACCGTCTACAGACAGCAGCCAGATCTCTTTCCCTCAGATGTGGTCAAATAAAAGGCCACTTACTGCGACCCATGACAAAGCTAAGTGGTTGACTCTATCCCTCTGTAAGCTGTTGGCTACCGAAATGCTGCCTTTACGCGTAGTGGACACACAGGATTTTACAGACCTTATGTCTGTCGCTGTGCCCCAGTACCACATGCCCAATCACCACTGCTTCTCCAAGAAAAGCATGCCCGCGCTACACCAGCATGTCGCACACAACATCACCACTTCCTTGAGAAAATCTGTGTGCGACAGGGTGCATTTCAACACAGATACTTGGACCAGTAAGCATAGACAGGGTCATTACATGTCACTGACTGGGCACTGGCAAACTATGGTGAGAGATGGAGAAGGGTCTGCTGTACAAGTCTTGCCGTCCCCACGAGTTGTTTCAATCCTTGTTCTGTATGTAGAAGTTAATACACTGCTTCTGCCTCTTCAACCTCGTGTGGGTCCTCTACCTTGGCGCAAACCCTGTGTGGTCAGGCCACCCTTCCTTGCAACTGCGCACAAGGACTACCACACACCTCCTTACTATGCTGGCAGCAGAGCTCAATGCCATCAGGCGGTCAAAGCTTTACTTTGAAATGTATGGGAAATGTGAGTCACACCGCTATTACAGAGAATAGTAGTCAGGCAGGGTCAAAACATTAATTGAGGAACAGGAACAGAATGGGACGGCCAGGAAAGAATCAGAAAACAAGCAGAGTTGAAATGCGTATCGGCCAACAAGGTACATAAACAGCAAGCAGGAAAAGTAGTCAGGTAACAAGCACACAAAATCATAAAACTGAACTGGGGGTAAAATTAACCAGAGGTTCATAGCTATGTCTGGCAGTGGTCTGCAGACAGGATGGGCATAAAAAAGGGTGTGGTGTCTTCCCATTGGTTGTAGCTGAATGATGGTATTTCATCTGTGAGATACCCACCAGCTACATTCAGCCAGAGATTCTGCATCTGTCAAGGTAATGCAGCCCAGTGGGTGAGCATAACCTGCGTCCACCTGCGCCGCTGGCATCGACTACTCTCACATCATCAGCACTATTCATGAAAGGAACACGTTGTCACCTGGCAACCGGAGTACAAATTGACGGAGCGGACTACGTTGGTGACTTAACAGCCGTGTGCGGCAATGATGCAAACCTGGCTGCGGGCCATCCTCAGGGCAATGTGACACACGTGCCTTTTAGGGCTCACGTGTTGAACCGAATTCGCCAGCAATTTTTAAAACACCATCACGGCCTACATGGCCTTGTGCAGTGGGCACGCTCGCTATGTGCTCACTTCCATCGTGCGCACACAGCAGCTCAACAACTTTCATCACTCCGGAAGTCTTAGGGTCTGGCAGTTAAACGCCGTAAATGCGATGTTTCGACACGCAGGAATTGGAATCTGCACATGTTGCAGCGTGTGTGGCAGCACCGCAGAGCCCTGCTGAAATACGGTAAGACATATAGCCTGGGATAACTTGATCCAGAGGTGGTGCAGATCACGCTGCTGGAGTGGTGTCAGATCAAGGACCTATGCACCCTGCTACACAGTTTTGAAATGTCGACGAAGATGTTTAGCACTGGCAATGTCATTCTCAGCGTGACAATTCTGGTCATCTACATGATGGAGCACACTGTAATTATTATTCTGAGTCAGGTGTTGGGACAAGAGGAAGGGGAGGAAGTACAGGAGGAGTCATATGCGGAAGGGATAACAAGATCTACGAGGTCCAGATGGTCAGCGGCACCTATGCGGCATTCATGGTGAGGGAGAGGGATTAACAAGGGCGCATAGTATCAGCAAAAAGTGTTGATGAAAGTGCAGGAGCCCATGAAGAAATGGAGGACGAACTGGCGATGGGCATGGAAGACTCAGCAGATGAGTGAGAGCTTGCTCACATTTCGGTTGTGCGAGGTTGTGGGTAGAGGGCAGAGGAAGGATGCACGATTCTCACCTCTCTGCCACCAACACACCAAGGACTTGGTCCTCCTGGATGCACAAGACACATGAGCGCCTTCTTGCTGCACTACCTACATGACCCTCGGATTGTATGAATTTGAAGTAATCCTGAATACTGGGTTGCCACACTGTTAGATCCCCGGTACAAGACAAAATTTGGCGAACTAATTCCTGCCATAGAAATAGACGCACGTATACAGGAGTATCTGCAGAATGTGGTACGCAATCTTAGATCTACTTGTCCACTAAACACCAGTGCTGCACAGAGTGAATCTCAACGCTTTGTCATGGATAGGAGGAAATGGTCTTTTACTTGTCCACATCGGAGGGACCGAGGGATGGCTGCTGTGCTGAGATGGCGTTGAGTACGGTGTCCCTGCACAGTTGCACTTTTGGTCATATCCCAAAATGAGTTGAAAAAGGACAGATGCTGTTGGAAAGGGGAACAGGTGTGTTGGAAAGGGGAAAAAAGTTTTGGTCCGTGGATTTGGTGGTTAAGCAACTGTAACATTTGCTGAAGAAACAACATCTGTTACAGTGGGACTGGCAGATTTGGATAAAGTGGTATATAATCTGTGACCGCTATATAACGAAAATTAATAAGAAAAGAAAGAGAAAGGTATATATCCCCATCAGCAGTCAGTGTCCACCGTGCTCCCAGTTGGAAAAGGAGAGGTTGGCAACTTGAAGGTTTGGTGGAGGATACAGAGCTGTGTGGCTATGAAACTAATAGTAGCCTGAACCGAGTTAGACGCCATTCGGATCTGGAGACTGTGAGCCCTGTTAGCGTCACAGGGTCCACATGCCCACCCAGCCCAGGAACTCCCTGTTAACAACACAGGGGCCATTGAGTACGCTGACCGTGTGCGTAGGGGCCACACCTGTGGACAGCAGGCGCATCAGCAGCAGCAGGCCTGTTAATGCCACTGGGCTGCACAAGCAGGACTGTTAGGACAGGAGCTGGTCTTAACCGTTCTGCGTTACCAACTGTGGTGGTGGCCTGCATCCACCACCCGATCCCTGCCTACCTCTGGCCTAAAGCCGCAATGGGTTCAACACATGGAGGTGTGCTCTTTCGGAGCATAATAGAAGACTGCGCACCTCCTTGTTGGCTCCAGCCCCTTTTATAACCTGGGTCCGCCCCAAACCAGGGTGAACCACAATGCACCTCCTGGAGACAAAAGTAGAGTGACACGTCATGAGTGGCATAACTAGCGTCCTATTTGGAAACGCAACTTCAATGATGACCTCATGGCTGCCATGACCCAAACACCTCACCAGTCATCGTCTGAGCATCAATAATGCGGTGACAAGTCATAGGTGTGGGCCTCTGCAAGCCATTTGGGAGGACACCTGATGCCCTGTGGTCTATATGGGACCCCCACATCAGGGCCAGGGCCAAAGAGTTCATTACCGGACCTAGTCTCTGATGCAGGAAGTGCCTGAGCATGCTCAGTAGCATGAAATACAGTCTCTGAAAAAAGACTATCAGCTTTAGCATGGTGTCTATGCCCAAAACAGGACTTAGACCCGGCACGGAATGCAAGCACCTGTGCAAAGAGGCTTTTCACACTTAGTGTGGGAGCATGCGCTGTATCCCGAAATGAAAACTTAGCGTCAGGAATGGCACAGTCAGGCTGAGCATACTCACTAGGCGAAACACTGTAATTATGCTGCAGCTGGGGTACATCGGCACACGCATGCGCACTAGCTGCCTCTCCACACTTAGACGTGGAGGGGAAATTTGTCTTGGAGATGCTGTCTATGAACAGAAGGAAAAGCTAAAGGAAGCCTGACTTTCTATCCCTCCGAATTATGAAATGCAGCAATGAATTCCATGAGTTTGCTATAACATTAGCGTAGCAAAATGTGCATGAGGGTGTGATGTAGAGGTGCTAGAAATAGCTTGTCACCAGTGGGGCACTAATGGAATACAACAGCCAGTTCTATGATGCCACAAAATGGCAGTATTTTGTGCTATCATTATAGCTTATTAAAAACAGAGCACGAGGTTGTCATGCAGAGGTGCTGCACATAGATTTGCAGTAGTGTGAATTGACAAAAGTACAATAGCCACGTTTAGGATACAACTAGGTACAGTGAGTGTTTGCTAGTAAAATTGCTTAGTTTAAAAAAGTTGTAGTGTGCAATGCAGGCAGACGTGCTATGCAAATGTCTTTGCACTAGTGGGACTATAGCAAAGTCCAATAGCCACGTATAGGATGCCACTAGGTACACTGAGTGTGTGCTAGTATAATGGCTTCGTTATAATTTGTTGGAGTGTGCAACGCAGGCAGATGCGCTCTGCAAATGTCTTGGCACTAGTGGGACTATAGCAAAGTCCAATAGCCACGTATAGGATGCCACTAGGTACACTGTGTGTTTGCTAGTATAATGGATGAGTTTAAAAAAGATAGAGTGTGCAATGCAGGCAGACGTGCTGCAAATAACGTTCCAATACTGTGAATTGACAAAAGTACAATAGCCACGTTTAGGATACAACTAGGTACAGTGAGTGTTTGCTAGTATAATGGCTTCGTTATAATTAGTTGGAGTGTGCAACGCAGGCAGATGCGCTCTGCAAATGTCTTGGCACTAGTGGGACTATAGCAAAGTCCAATAGCCACGTATAGGATGCCACTAGGTACACTGACTGTTTGGTAGTATGATGGCTGAGTTTAAAAAAGTTAGAGTGTGCAATGCAGGCAGACGTGCTGCAAATAACGTTCCAATACTGTGAATTGACAAAAGTACAATAGCCACGTTTAGGATGCCACTAGGTACACTGACTGTTTGCTAGTATAATGGCTGAGTTTAAAAAAGTTAGAGTGTGCAATGCAGGCAGACGTGCTGCAAATAACGTTCCAATACTGTGAATTGACAAAAGTACAATAGCCACGTTTAGGATGCCACTAGGTACACTGACTGTTTGGTAGTATAATGGCTGAGTTTAAAAAAGTTAGAGTGTGCAATGCAGGCAGACGTGCTGCAAATAACGTTCCAATACTGTGAATTGACAAAAGTACAATAGCCACGTTTAGGATACAACTAGGTACAGTGAGTGTTTGCTAGTATAATGGCTGAGTTTAAAAAAGTTAGAGTGTGCAATGCAGGCAGACGTGCTGCAAATAACGTTCCAATACTGTGAATTGACAAAAGTACAATAGCCACGTTTAGGATGCCACTAGGTACACTGACTGTTTGCTAGTATAATGGCTGAGTTTAAAAAACTTGGAGTGTGCAATGCAGGCAGATGTGCTCTGCAAATGTCTTGGCACTAGTGGGACTATAGCAAAGTCCAATAGCCACGTATAGGATGCCACTAGGTACACTGAGTGTGTGCTAGTATAATGGCTTCGTTATAATTAGTTGGAGTGTGCAACGCAGGCAGATGCGCTCTGCAAATGTCTTGGCACTAGTGGGACTATAGCAAAGTCCAATAGCCACGTATAGGATGCCACTAGGTACACTGAGTGTTTGCTAGTATAATGGCTTCGTTATAATTAGTTGGAGTGTGCAACGCAGGCAGATGCGCTCTGCAAATGTCTTGGCCCTAGTGGGACTATAGCAAAGTCCAATAGCCACGTATAGGATGCCACTAGGTACACTGAGTGTTTGCTAGTATAATGGCTTAGTTATAATGAGTTGGAGTGTGCAACGCAGGCAGATGCGCTCTGCAAATGTCTTGGCACTAGTGGGACTATAGCAAAGTCCAATAGCCACGTATAGGATGCCACTAGGTACACTGAGTGTTTGCTAGTATAATGGCTTCGTTATAATTAGTTGGAGTGTGCAACGCAGGCAGATGCGCTCTGCAAATGTCTTGGCCCTAGTGGGACTATAGCAAAGTCCAATAGCCACGTATAGGATGCCACTAGGTACACTGAGTGTTTGCTAGTATAATGGCTTAGTTATAATGAGTTGGAGTGTGCAACGCAGGCAGATGCGCTCTGCAAATGTCTTGGCACTAGTGGGACTATAGCAAAGTCCAATAGCCACGTATAGGATGCCACTAGGTACACTGAGTGTTTGCTAGTATAATGGCTTAGTTATAATGAGTTGGAGTGTGCAACGCAGGCAGATGCGCTCTGCAAATGTCTTGGCACTAGTGGGACTATAGCAAAGTCCAATAGCCACGTATAGGATGCCACTAGGTACACTGAGTGTTTGCTAGTATAATGGCTTCGTTATAATTAGTTGGAGTGTGCAACGCAGGCAGATGCGCTCTGCAAATGTCTTGGCACTAGTGGGACTATAGCAAAGTCCAATAGCCACGTATAGGATGCCACTAGGTACACTGAGTGTTTGCTAGTATAATGGCTGAGTTTAAAAAACTTGGAGTGTGCAATGCAGGCAGATGTGCTCTGCTAATGTCTTTGCACTAGTGGGACTATAGCAAAGTCCAATAGCCACGTATAGGATGCCACTAGGTACACTGAGTGTTTGCTAGTAAAATTGCTTAGTTTAAAAAACTTGGAGTGTGCAATGCAGGCAGATGTGCTCTGCAAATGTCTTTGCACTAGTGGGACTATAGCAAAGTCCAATAGCCACAGATAGGATGCCACTAGGTACACTGAGTGTTTGCTAGTATAATGGCTTACTTAGAATGAGTTGGAGTGTGCAGAGGACAAGAGGGTACAGTGGCAGGATTGTGGGGCTCTGGGTAGAGGAATGGAAGCCTGCCTTTCTATTCCCTCCTAATGGTGAAATGCAGGGAGGAAATCCCTGACCTGGGCTACACAGACGCTGTTGCTGTTTTCAGGACCTGTCACCTATGGCTCTCTGACCCTGCCGGTACGAGCCCTTAAAAGGACTGCTAGAATGTGCTCTCCCTAAGCTGTCTAACGCTGTGTATGCAGCGCATACAGCTGTATCGGCGATAGGACAAAGGACGGAACTGCGACAGTGATGTCTGACACCAAAGACGCAGAAGGCAGATAATGGCGATCGTGAAGAAAATGTCCGGTTTTATAATGCAGGGACATGTGACATGCAGATCCTATCACACATGCCGTTGCTTCTCTGGCTCAAAGTCCACTTAGCTGTGTGTGTGTCTGGGATTGGCTGACATGCTGGCCCGCCCCACAAGACGCGCGCGCTTAGGGAAGGAAGACAAGAAAAAAAAAAAAAAAAATGGCGATCGCCATTATACATACAGCAGTGATCTGAAGGCGCTGTTCACGCACACTATACACTGAAATGTGATAATAGTTTGATTCACAGAGTGACTTACACTATTACAGCAGAAACCAAGCTATGATTTAGCTGTTTTTTGGCTGCTAGAACCGTTCTCGAACGTTTCTAGAACTATCGAGCTTTTGCAAAAAGCTCGAGTTCTAGTTCGATCTAGAACATGCCCCAAAATCACTCGAGCCTAGAACTGGAGAACCACGAACCACGAACCGCGCTCAACTCTAATTACCACTGCTCCAATGCCAAGGAGCAAACACCTTCATGGTTAAAAAAGACATTAGAAGTTCCTGGGCCACTGTAAGGCAAGATGGGGGCAAAATGTAGAACAATTAAATATTTAGTAAAATCAAATTTTGTATTCTAGTCCTTTTACCATTTAATTTTTAGATATTTTTTGTAAAATTGATTGTTTATGATTATAACAGACTGTTATTTACGCAGTGAATAAATTTAAGACACACCACATGAGTGGTTGCATTTCTGAAGGGATGATTATCTTTTTTTAAAAAACATCCCTTTAAAGGGAATCTGTCAGCAGGTTTTTGCTATGTAATCTGAAGACAGCATGCTGCAAGGGTTAACACAGAGAATTCAGGGATGCCCGTCTTGTTAAAGTCTAATCTGTTATGTATTTGCTATGTTTGTATAAGCAGCAGGACTTTTCATTGCTCGGACTAAAATGTCAGGCAGAGGTCAGTGCAGCATTTCTCCTCCTGTGATTGACACCCTCACTGTCAATGTACAATCTCTATAGAGAGCCTGGTGTGGGCGGGGGCAGCTCTCTCAGCTCTGCTACATTGCTAAATCTGAAAATTCTGATTGTTTCAGAATGGCTGCACCCAGTAATCTAAGGGGTACTTTGCACACTACGATATTGCAGGTGCGATGTTGGTGGGGTCATGTCGAAAGTGACGCACTTCCTGCGTCGCTCTCGACATCATAGTGTGTAAAGCCTAGATACGATTAACGAGTGGAAAATCGTCGTAATCGTATCATCATTGTAGCGTCGACGAAAACCATAATTACCTTGCTGTGACGGTCCGATGTTGTTCCTCGTTCCTGTGGCAGCACACATCGCTGTGTGTGAAGTCGCAGGAGCGAGGAACATTTCCTACCTGCTTCACCGCGGCTCCTGTCGGCTATGTGGAAGGACGTAGGTGGGCGGGATGTTTACGTCCCGCTCATCTCCGCCCCTCCGCTTCTATTTGCTGCCTGCCGTGTGACGTCGCTATGACGCCGCACGACCCGCCCCCTTAATAAGGAGGTCGGGTCGCCGGCCAGAGCGACGTCGCAGGGCAAGGTGAGTGCATATGAAGCTGGCGTAGCGATAATTTTCGCTACGCCAGCTATCACCACGTATCGCAGCTGCGACAGGAGCGGGGACTATCGCACTCGGCATCGCAGCATCGCCTTGCGATGTCGCAACGTGCAAAGCCCGCCTAAGTGATACATTATTGGATTCAGGATCTTTGTCTACATCATACTACTCTCAGAAGATGGGCAGATTCCCTTTAATACTATCTATTAATACATTTTCTCTTTAGTTATAGAGCAAAAACTCATACTCCACCAAAACTACATAAACTAATACTTTTTTTATTTCAGTAAATCTCCCTGGCTTTATTAAAGAGGAGCTGATGCCAGCTCAATAGTATCTAGGTTTTTCCCCTTATTTTATCCTCGCAATTTCCCTGAGTATTCTGCTTTTTTTTGTTTTTCAAAATCCAGCATACAGTTTCAGAGATATTGGTCTTTTCATTCAGTGCTAATTTTTTTGGTCTTTGCCAAGGGGGTGTGGCTCACAGGAATTTCTACGGGCATATCTTTAGATTGCTTTGCATAATTATGTTGTGAACTTCTGTCACGGCGCAGACTAAGGGCTAAGCCACACGGCGAGAAAATCGGTGCGAGTGGAGTGCGATAAAACATCGCATTCCCCTCGGACCAATTCTAGCCTGTGTGTGAGCACACATGAGCGATTATTTTCTCAGCCCTAATCGGACTGAGAAAACAATCGCAGCATGCTGCGATTGTAATCCGAGACTCTTTCTCTCGCAGCCATTCAAGTGAATGGGGCGAGAGAAAAATCGCACTGCACTCGCGGTACACCGGTGTACTGCTAGTGCAGTGCGAGAATGGCTATAGCCGACTATGCAGGAGAGAGGGAGAGAAATCCCTCCCTCCCCTCCTGAGTGCCGGCCCGCCCCCCGCAGCTGAGGTCTGCTCGCACGAACGGACCTCAGTTGCAAAGACACAGGCATGACACTCGGCTCTGCTGTACTGCCAGCACGAGCCGAGTCTCATGCAAGTGGATCGCAGTAGTGCCCGTGTGGCCCCAGCCTTAGGGTTACACTATGACAAACAAGGGGTATGCCGGAGACAGTTTAACAAAATAGGGCCCTAGGACCAGTAAGAGGGAAGATGGACACCTACTCCACTTACCTGCCGCTGTACTCTGCATTCCTAGCCAGTCCTTATACAGATTTCACACCTGTCGCCAACCAGGAACATGAAGCCCTGAAAAGACCCTACAATAGTCCCTGGCTAGTGAGAGGGCAGGTGAAGGACGCTAGCCTCACCACTGCACTGATTCAACACAACAGGGGTGGAAGACAGACAGGGGGGGGAACACAACAACAGATTGCTGCAGTCAGACCCAAGACTGCAACCTACATAGCAACTTGCAGAGAGGGCTCTGCCAGCTCATTCTACCTCCCTGCCAAGCATCTAAATGGCAAAGAGAATAACTGGCACCCTCTGCTGGTAGCAGAGGGTATATAAAGGGACTGGGAGTGCTCCCAAACCGGAAACACCTGAGCTGGCTTGCTAGCAAGAAATACTGAAATTAACCCTACAACTGCCAAAAGAAAGGAAACACATTTAATATTGAGAGTCAAGAATAGAAATGACTGTCAAGTCCAGGATCTGTCACAAATCTCATAATGCAGAGAGACGACCGTAACAGCTATGCCTCCTTGATAAAAACCATAAAAATAAGCATTAAATAAAAAGACCATGTCTCTGGAACTCTGTGGTGGATTTTATAAAAGAAAAAAGCAGTGGGGAGAAGATGAGACTAAGAACTGGACACTTTACCTGTTGACAGGTCCTCTTTAAGACTTGAATGCTGTCTCACATTTTGTATCTTTGACAAAAATCAACCTTAGGCTGGACTCATACGAACGTATGAAAAAACCGCCTCATTCTCGTTTGCAAGAGTAGGACGACTTTTTATCACTTGTCATTCATGTGCTGTCAGTGTGCTGTCAGTGTGCGCTCAGTGTGCTGTCAGTGTGCTGTCAGTGTGCGCTCAGTGTGCTGTCCATGCGCAATCCGTTTTTTTTTCCTCAGCAGCTATTAGTCATTTGCAGTCATGTACAGGAGCATTTACAGTATTCTCTCCTACATGATATTATTGTATTTAGAAAAACGGATGTCACTAGGATGGGTGTGCCGTCCAAGTAATATCCGTTTTTTTCCTCGCACCCATTGATTTTGTATTGGCAAGTCTCGGATGTATTCTGGATCAAATCGCAGCATGTTGAGACTTTTCTTACATCCAGAATCTGGATGCGAGAAAAGCTGACCAACTGCTCTCCCTCATTGACTAATGCGGGCTTTACATGTTACGATCTATCGTGCGATTGCACGAGCGATCGCACCCGCCCCCGTCGTTTGTGTGTCACGGCCAAATTGCTGCCTGTGTCGCACAAAGTCGTTAAACCGCCGTCACACGTACTTAGCTGATGAGTGACCTCGCGGTGGGCGGCAAACATACCCTTACTGAAGGGGGAGGGACGTTTGGCGTCACAGCAACATCACACAGCCACCGGCCGATAGAAGCGGAGGGGCGGAGATGAGCGGAATGTAAACATCCCGCCCACCTACTTCCTTCTGCATAGCCGCGGGATGCAGGTAAGCTGTGTTCATCATTCCCGGGGTGTCACACGGAGCAATGTGTGCTACCCCGGGTACGCTGAACAACCGGCGCCATGTTAAATAAACAATTTTTTAAAACATAGCGGCGAGTACACGACTCACGATTTGTGAGCGATTCTGCGTCGCTCGGAGGTGTCACACGAAACGACGTCGTGAACGATGCCGGATGTGCGTCACGAAAACCTGTGACCTCGACGATGCATCGCACGATAGATCGTCTCGTGTAAAGCCCGCATAATATTGGTCCGAGTGCAATGCAAGATTTTCTCCTATTGCACTCGTCCGTTTTTTTTGCTCATGTGAGTGTGCCCTTAAGGTGTTTTAAGTCTGAGCAATAAATCTTAAGCTGCCTGCACCCACATTTGCCCACATTTATTTGGAAAAAAGAAAGAATAACAGACAAATGATGGATGAATAGTTGGCATTGCAATGACTTATTTTCCCAATCAATGTACTATTCTAAAAATTCACTAATAAACCAACAACAGGTGTTTATTCTGGGTCTTGAATTAAAGAAAAAAAAATTTCATGTCATTAATTTACAGATTTTGTCGTTCATCAAATTTTGCCATATGAATCAGTTTCAGTCGATACCTTCCAATATAAGAATGATGTCTTTGTGGCGATAGCACAACCAAGCATGGAAAACTGTATGGTGCTGGAGTGGGATCACATTGAAATGAACTTTCGAAGTTATGACAACATTACAGGTACAGGAATAATAGATATTTCAATTTTACAAAAAATTGTGTTTAAATTCTAATCTGAAATGTAATTGTTTCTCTAAAATTGTTAGTTTTTGCCTGGTTGATATAAAAAAGAATGGATCGTTGACCTACCGCGTGGTCATGACAGATTATTACAAGCAATCCCCTTGATTCAGTTAGGTTACCCACTCAAGTAAATGCCTGTGCAACGCTCACGGCCGGTGTAGGGGCAGTGAGTGGGATTAGTGGACCTACTGGACCACAGGGGGACCTGGGCTTACCTTTTAGTGGGAGGGGCTTAACTAATCGCCTACCACGAGGCGGACGCCAGGGCACTGACCGGGACTGTGGCAGCTGACCCCCAGGACAAGTGACAGACTCAGGTATAGGCGGAATGACTGAGGCAGGCTGGACAGGCAGCTACAGACAGGAATGGTGGGCACAGTAGAAGACGGGTTTTCCAAGCCGCGCTATTGACCAGATCGGACCGATGATAGAATTGATGTTCCTTTATTTTCATGCACAGGTCAACGCATCAAAATAAAGAAACATTAATTCTATCATCGGTCCGATCTGGTCAATAGCGCGGCTTGGAAAACCGGTCTTCTACTGTTCTGTTATCTGCCATACTTGGGGCTGCAGCTTTTGACCTGACTGTACATGCGTTTATAGGAGTTGTGACTGGACAACTTCTATAGGTGAGTGTGATTTTTATTTTTTACTCCTTCCTTATTGGGGTAAGACCCTATTTGCGCTCTTGTCCATAGTTTTTTCATATTGATAGGATTGGTGGGCACGGCAGGGATAGATAGCTGTGGAAAGGCAGACTCAGATACAGTGACGTACACAGGAATAACAGAACCTGATAACTAGCTAGACAGACAGGACACTGACTAACTGGGAACGTTGCACAGGGCCCTCCCCTACTGGGAGGGTGCCTTAAATACATAGTGTCTCTCAGCCAAATGCTGAGAGGCATTTCCAGGAAATAGCACACCGACCCTTTAAGATGAGGGCTGGTGTGCATGCGCGTGTCTTAGGTGCACTCCTGTGAACCCTGTGCGGCATGTACAGGACCCGTGAGAAGAGGAAAGCAGCAGGGAAGGTTGCACGTGGCAGTAGGGAGAATGGGACCTGGCCGGGCAGTGAGTAAGTTGGCGTCCCTGCATAGATGTCGGTGCTACAGCCTGTTGGGACCGAATTGCGTAGTTCGATAGCATGGTTTGGACTTGATCTTTTTCCTGAGAGCACACATCCAGTCATCTCTCATATGTATTAGATTGCCAAAAATTGTGGGAACGAGACATTTAAGAAGAAAATTAATATTCATAATGTTCCCAATTACATTATATATACAGGGTGGTCCAAAAGTAGGTGGACAGTATGTGTAATAGGGTTATCAAACATGGTGTAAAGTGAAACTGACTCAGTTGCCCTTAGCAACCAATCAGATTCCACTTTTCATTCTTCACAGACTCTTTGGAAAATGAAAGTTGGAATCTGATTGGTTGCTAAGGGCAACTGAGTCAGATTCACTTATGCTTGATAACCCTATTACACATACTGTCCACCTACTTTTGGACCACCCTGTATATATATGTTTTTTGTTGTTTTTTTTTAAACTTCTCATCAAAATAAATGAATAAATTGCAAACTGTAAAGTTGGAATGTTTTTGTGCATAAACATGTTGTAACCTAATTTTCTTTATTTGCAGGCCAGTCCATTGTCGGATGCAAAGCCATACTCATTGATGATCAAATATTCATGGTGGTGGCCCAACTCTTTGGTGGCTCTCACATCTACAAGTATGATGAAAGCTGGGCCAAATTCACCAAGTTCCAAGACATTGAAGTCTCACGTATTTCTAAGCCAAATGACATTGAGCTATTCCAGATTGAAGGGGAAAACTTTTTTGTGATTGCTGACAGCTCAAAGGCAGGTCTGACCACTGTGTATAAGTGGAATGGCAAAGGCTTCTACTCCTACCAATCCCTTCATGAATGGTTTCGCGACACTGATGCAGAATTCATCGAAATTGATGAAAAGCCTCATCTTGTATTATCCAGCCGATCTCAAGTACCTCTTATCTTACAGTGGAACAAAAGCTCCAAGAAATTTACCCCTTTGAGTGACATCCCAAACATGGAGGATGTCTTGGCTGTCAAGAGCTACAAAATGAAAGATGAACTCTACATTTCATTGACCAGGTTTATTGGAGACTCCAAAATCATGAAATGGAGTAGCAAGCAGTTTATTGAGATCCAGGCACTACCATCCCGCGGAGCAATGGCGTTGCAACCCTTCATCTTTAAGGATAGATATTACCTAGCGCTGGGCAGTGATTATACGTTTTCACAAATATACCAGTGGGATCCAGAAAAGAAGCTTTTTGAGAAGTTCAAGGAGATCTACATTCAAGCTCCTCGATCTTTCACCGCAGTGTCAACTGATCGACGGGATTTTATTTTTGCCTCCAGTTTTAAAGGAAATACACAGATTTTCGAACACGTCATAGTTGACCTGAGCTTGTAAGGACACAAATAAGGACACAGACTCGATATCTCCTGAAGAAATACAGGGAACTTTGTTATGTCCCAGGAGACTTTGCATCTGAGCATCAGCGTCTGTTCGGCATTATGTTCACATGTATATTTTGGGTAATTTGCATGACTTTACTCATTTATCAATTTTAATAATTTTCAACACTTTTTGTAACAGATACTGAACATCTATAACATAACACTAGACTTTTTTTTGAAAAATGTCAAATGAAGCTGGCCGGTAGAGTAAATCACAGCTGGAAGGCCGGTTGGGAATGGTAAAGGCTCGACATCTGGGGAACCTATGTAGCCTGTCTATACTGAAGAAATACAATATAGAGATTGTTCAACAGTCCTACCCTTAAACTCTTTCTACAATTGTTGTTTATATCCTGTAACAACCATATTTTGTATATACATACTACACTATTATGTCATAGTCATCTGATCACATAAAATGTACTGCACCTTTAAATGCTTGTTTTATACAATACATATTATCTATAGATAAGAGGGTGAACATAAGAAGAGGAACAAAGCTGAATCTAGTGCCACCTAGTCAAGGTTCATACACTATAAGGCCGCTTTCACATTGTGTTTTCACCTACGTTCACTGGTCCCGTTGGGGCATCCGTCCGAACCCCATCCCGCAAAACATTTTTTGGACGTATACACCGACAGAGCCATTGACTATAATAGAGCAGACGTAGTCAGTGTACGCTCTGTCTTGCACCATTTTCAGTCATATACGTTTTCTGCAGGTGGACACCCGATTGTAGTCTACAGTCCCTGACAGAAGTTCTGTTGCTTATCCATGTTATGTAAATAAAAGCTTATAACCTGACTTTAAATTCATCCATTGGTTTCATAAATTACTCTTTTGGAAGCTGAAACCCTCCTAAATTTGGTTTAGGTTATGAAAATAAAGTTGCTGCAAAGCTGAAATATTGATCATTTAATGAACACAGAAAGGTCAGATTTTGGCAAGACAAACGTTTTGTCACCTTGTCATATAATGCACCAATCCTAGTTTACATCCTCACCTTTGCTCATTAAATGATCGGTTAATTAGTGGGTGTGTATAAAAAGAGACCCAGCACCCCAGACCTTCACTTGAACTGCAACTTGACCTCTGATTACATGCTAAAAATCCACCCTGCGACCAAATCCTTGATTGTCAAGAGGCTGGAGAACAGATCCACTGCAGAGGTGGCTGGCACCTTTAATGTGTCTCAGCGTCAAGTGCAAAGAATTAAAAAAAGATTTGAAAAGACTGGAGATGTTTTTGACAAGCCCAGGTCCGGCAGACCCCACAAGACAACTGCTCAGGAGGAACGTTTGTTGGTAAGAAAATCCAAAGCCAGCCCCTCTTCCACTGCAGCAGAGCTCCAACAGACCTGGTCACCTCAAGTCCCTGTGTCAACTAGAACAGTTTGTAGGATTCTGTCTCGAAATGTCCATCATGGTCGAATCAGTGCTCAGAAGCCAGCACTAAACAAAAGGCAATTAAAAAACAGTGTGGCATTTGCCAAGTCCCACAGCCTGCTAAACAGATGGACGCCGGAAAAGTGGAAGAAGGTGGATTTTTCTGATGAATCTTCAGTTGAATTACACCACAGCCACCACAAATATTGTAGGAGACCTACTGGAGCCCATATGGATACAGAAAACAGTTAAGTTTGGTGGTGGAAAGATCATGGTCTGGGGTTACATTCAGTATGGGGGTGTGCAAAACATTTGCAAGGTGGAAGGCAATATTACTAGCCTAAAATATCAAGAAGTATTAGCTACCACTCATAAAAAGAGTCAAATTCTGCAGCAGGATGGTGCTCCATCTCATACATCCATCTCTATAACAAAGTTCCTCCTGGCAAAGAAGATCAAGGTGCTCAAGGACTGGTCAGCCCAGTCACCAGACATGAACATCATTGAGCATGTTTGGGGTAGGATGAAAGAGGAAGCTTGGAAGACAAAACCAAAGAATCTAGATGAACTCTGGGAGGAATGTAAGACTGCATTCTTTGCTATTCCTGATGACTTCGTCAATAAATTGTATGAATCATTGTTTAACCGCATGGATGCAGTCCTTCAAGCTCATGGAAGTCACACAAAATATTAAATATGGCTCTAATAGCACCATAACTTCATTCACCAATGTTATGCAACATATCTTTGTATTAGAAGTTAATTATTTGTTTGAATTTCACATTACTTTCTGTGGGCGACAAAACTTTTGTCTTGCCAAAATCTGACCCTTCTGTGTTCATTAAATGATCAATATTTCAGCTTTGCAGCAACTTTATTTTCATAACCTAAACCAAATTTGGGAGGGTTTCAGCTTTCAAAAGAGTAATTTATGAAACCAATGGATGAATTTAAAGTCAGTTATAAGCTTTTATTTACATAACATGGATAAGCGACAGAACTTCTGTCAGGAAATGTACTACGTGGTTCGGACAGATGCTCTGACGGGACCAGTGAATGTAGTTGAAAATGCTATGTGAAAGCGGCCTTAGTGGTACTTCGCACGCTGCGACATCGATACTGCGATATTGTCGAGGTCAAATCGAAAGTGATGCACATCCGGCGCCGGTAACGACGTCGCAATGTGTAAAGCCTAGATGCGCCGATAAATTATCGCAAAAGCGTCGTAAATCGGTGATCTGTGTAGCGTCGGTCATTTTCATAATGTCGCACCAATAGGAGATACGATGTTGTTCCTCGTTCCTGCGGCAGCACACATCGCTGTGTGTGACGCCGCAGGAGCGAGGAACATCTCCTTACCTTCCTCCACCGACTATGCGGAAGGAAGGAGGTGGGCGGGATGTTTACGTCCCACTCATCTCCGCCCCTCCGCTTCTATTGACCGCCTGCCGTGTGACGTCGCTGTGATGCCGTACGACCCGCCCCCTTAGGAAGGAGGCGGATCGCCGGCCAGAGTGACGTCGCAGGGTAGGTAAGTGCGTGTGAAGCTGCCATAGCGATAATGTTCGCTACGGCAGCTATCACAAGATATCGCATGTGCGACGGGGGCGGGTACTATCGCGCTCGGCATTGCTAGCCGATGCTAGCGATGTCGCAGCATGCAAAGTACCCCTAAGTCAGAAGTGCACAACATGTGGCCAAGAGACCATATTCAGTCCCCAATGCATCCCCCAATCATCTGGACGCAGGAATGCACTGGAATATCCATAACCATTGAAGGGGAGATCCACGTGCATGCATGGTCTCCTCCTTCCTGGAGTGCTGATTGGGAGCCTTATTTTTCCCGATATGTGGGAATCCTATATGTTTATGGTAGACACTTATGGAGTGCCATAGATGTCTTAGATCGTAATACCTCTTTAGGATTGGTTCAGTATCACAATGTGACACTAATACCAGGAATAGTTTTGTGCATTCCTTTGATTGGTTGCTCCGTACATCTACATTTTTTGGCAGCGGATTGTAGGGAGGAGATTATGATAGAAAAAGGAGTTTTTGCTATTTTTCATATCTTTCTGGTTCCTTATCACTTTTGCTTGTACAAATATTTTTCACCTATTTCCATAAAAAGGTTGCAGCTTTTCAGTAATTTGCATTCCGTCTGATTTTATTAAGTTATCAGCCATTTTTCTCTGCTGCCAGCGAGTGGTCGTAGCTCCCCTAATGCCATACGTCTGCCTGCACGTCTACATACTGTACTTATCAATATCTTCCTCCTGTATATCCTGACTTATACCAGTGTTATTTGGGCACTAAATGATAGTATTACTCGGATTCTGTTACTTCAAGACTGGCATTATTATTTAGATACTGTATATTTTATATAGTTGTCACTTTTAGGTGAACACTATAGCAATATTTTTTTTAGTTATGCATTATAGTATCATTTTCTATGGTATTCATTAGTAGATACCGTTTTGGAGAACTGTACAGCAACTTTTTTTGAGGTGTACAATATATGGCATTGTTTAGGTGTAGTGCATGGCGGCATTGTTTAGGTGTAGTGTATTGTTTATGCTGCCACTGTTACAATATTTAGTAAGGTAGCACTTTTATATTAACACCTTTTAAAGGAAATCTGTCAGCAGATTTTTGCTATGTAATCTGAAGACAGCATGCTGCAAGGGTTAAGACAGAATTCAGGGATGCCTGTCTTGTCAAGATTTGATCTGTGGTCTATTTGCCATGTTTGTTTAAGCAGAAGGGCTTCTCATTGCTTTTACAATGTCATTTTCAGCGTAAAAAAACTGGGGAAAACGGGTTTTATGCCGCGCTAAGAGACCACAAGCATAAATATAATAATTTGTTCTTTTATTTAGGTCATTCCAACGCGTTTCGGAGACTCATCTGCCTCAGGGAAAAGATTCTTTTCCCTGAAGAAGGAGGCAAATGAGTCTCCGAAACGCGTTGGAATGACCTAAATAAAAGAACAAATTATTATATTTATGTTTGTGGTCTCTTAGCGCGGCATAAAACCCGTTTTCCCCAGTTTTTTTACGCTGAAAATTTGCTCTGTAACGGGGCCGCTGCTGAACCACCTAAGCGCTCATCCACATCTGCAAAGGGGTTGTGACTGGCACAACCCTGCCAGGTGAGTGCATTGCCTTTTTCTTGTTTCACCCTGTAAACCGGGTAAGACCCTATTGCGCCTTTTTCTCTCCTATCACAGCATTTTACAATGTCATAGCAGGGCAGTCCTGCCACACCTCACTGTGAATGTACAATCTCTACAGAGAACTTGGTGTGGGCGGGGGGAGCTCTCTCAGCTCTGCTACATGACTAAATCTAAAAATTCTGATTATGTCAGAACGGCTGCACTCAGTAATCTAAGTAATACATAATTGGAATCAGGATCTCTGCTGACACATTCACTTTAAGTTAAAAATATATTTTGCATGCGTTAGTTGATACCTTTAGTTAAAGGAAATCTGTCACTAGGTTTGTCCCCTATAAGCTGTAGCCACCACCAGTGAGCTCTTATATACAGCATTTTAGAATACTGTATATACATTAAGAGTTCAGGCCGCACTGTACAACATAAAAAAGACGATCAGGTCTGGTGGGTGTCAGTGTCACCTCTATTCCTTCCATTGCCATTCTCCTTTACAGTCCTACATCATCCATACACAGAGAGGCCTCCATTGTGTTCCTGCGCATGCGCATTGTGATCTGCCTTGCTGAGGACAGAGCAAAGTACTGTAATGTGCAGTCACGGAGAAAAGTCAAAGACCGTACACGCATGCACACTATAATACTTTGATCTGCCCTCAGCAGGTAAGATCCCAGCGCGCCTGCGCAGGAGCACAATGATGGCCTCTGTGTGGAGGAAATAGGACACATCATCCACACGGAGCTATGAAGGAGGATGGGGATGGAAGGAAAAAAGGAGGCACCCGAGTGAGACCAGCGACACCCATCGGACTAGACTGCCCCCCTAAGTGAGTATAATAAAGGTGTTTTTCACATTATACAGAGCGACCTGGGCTCTTATATACAGCATTTTAGAAGTCTGTATGTAAGAGCTCACTGGTGGCGGCCACAGGTCATGAGGGAAAATCCTAGAGACTAGTTCCCTCTAATGCAATTTAACTTAATTTCAATCTGTTCAATCTGCAATCATTCCTTTATTCATTTTCAGCCCCCCCTTTCCTGCAGATTGCAGCATGATCCAAGTTTCAGATCTGTTTCATGTGAGAGTGTCTCTCCCAGTAATATAGGCTGGATGCATGCATTCATTAGCTCTTATATAAGCACAGCTTCTATCCTGCATTTATTTCCTCTTGATGTGCTTCTCTGCAGCCCGTTTTGTCCAAATTATTTACCAAAATCTCCAAAAACCTGTGTGCAACAACATTCTCATCAAAGGTGCAGTACAGCTACAAGCTTTTGCCTGACTTTGTTAAAAAAAAAAAAAAAGACATTATATACAGGTGATATGATTTTCATAGTTATTATGATTCACAACTTAACTGAGTGCACTATGCAAAAATATCACCCCATTTTGAGAATTAGTAGAATTCTACAGTTTTTATGGATGTAAACATGCACTAATGTAAAGTAACTGTAGTTTATATTGAAAAAAAGTTTAATACAATTAATAGAATCCCTTTAAGAATGTATATACTGTATATCTTTTGGTACATTAATATGTTTTTAATGCTATGCTGTTAGGAACTTGTGCATTGATACAAATAAAGTCATTTCAATCTATTTTACCTTTCTTGCTTCATTGATAACACAAAGGTAATTGCCCAAAATGGACGTGTCATTGGTGAAGTTTTTTTTAATTCATAAATTTCTTCTATATAATATTACAAGAACCACAATAATATCAAAATAATTATCATTCCATATTTCTTCACCTCACGCTAACCTTAAGGAGGGGGAAAGAAGTGAAACAAGGGGGCAATAATAAAAGTTCAACCAGCAATTCATCCAAAATTTCCGAATAGCGGTCTAATCTTAAAGGGGTTGTCACATCAAAGACATGTATTGCCTAATCATGGGATAGGCCATAAATGTTTGATAAACATAGGTTCCAGCTCTATACCTACAGTTGAAACCAGAAGTTTACATAAAAAAAAAGACACATCTGCAGGTTTTTCTCACTACCTGACATGAAATCAGAATAAACCTTTCTGTTTTAGATCAATGAGGGAAAAAGAATATTTTAAGGCATTTTTATTACTTTCTGCAAAGTCAAGAGTTTACATACACTAAGGGGTACTTTGCACACTACGACATCGCAAGCCGATGCTGCGATGCTGAGCGCGATAGTCCCCGCCCCCGTCGCACATACGATAGATATCTTGTGATAATGTTCGCTATGGCAGCTATCGCTACGGCAGCTTCACATGCACTTACCTGCCCTGCGACGTCACTCTGGCCGGCGACCTGCCTCCTTCCTAAGGGGGAGGGTCGTGCGGCGTCATAGCGACGTCACACAGCAGGCGGCCAATAGGAGCGAAGGGGCGGAGATGAGCGGGACGTAACATCCCGCCCACCTCCTTCCTTCCACATAGCCGGCCGGGACGCAGGTAAGGAGATGTTCCTCGCTCCTGTGGCTTCATACACAGCGATGTGTGCTGCTGCAGGAACGAGGAACAACATCGTACCCTTGCTGCTGTGAAATTATGGAAATGTCGGACCCTACACTGATCATACGATAATGACGCTTTTGCGCTCGTTAATCGTATGTAAACATACTGCGATGTTGACAGCGACGCCTGATGTGCGTCACTTTCGATTTGACCCCACCGACATCGCACCTGCGATATCGTAGTGTGCAAAGTACCCCTAAGAGTATAAGAGTAATATCCCTTTAAACACTATGGGACAACTCATATGAAGATGTCATGTCTTTGGAAGCTTCTGATAGGTTTATTGGCAACATCTGAGTTAATTAGAGACACACCTGTGGATGTATTTTAATGCACACCTGAAACACACTGCTTCTTTCTGTAGCATCATGGGAAAGAAATCAGCCTGGATATCAAGCGTAAATAATGGTAATTTTAGAGTGCCATTGGTAACTTCCCTCTTCCTTTAAAGTGAACCTGTCAGGTGCAATATGCACCCAGACCCACGAGCAGTTCTGGGTGCATATTGCTAATCCCTGCCTAACCGTCCCTGTATACACCAGCATAGATAAAGAGATCTTTAGAAAAAGTATTTCTAAAGATTTTTTACCTTATGCTAATGAGCGCGGGGACTAGTCCCAAGGGCGTTATATCCCCCGACTAGTCCGCCCTCTTAGCATAGTAGCACACCCACAGAGACATACTAAAATGCTATTTAATGGAGCGTCACGTACTTGGGTTTGCTGTGACCACGCTTCTAAATGCTGGGCACTTCGGATCATGCACAGTAGACTTCTCTGAAGCTGGGACGCGTACACCCGGCTTCATACTGCGCATGACCGGAAGTGCCCGGCATACAGAAGCATGGTCACAGCGAACACAGGTACGCACAGCACCGCTGGTCATACTGCATTGAATAACATGTTAGTACACCCCTGTGAGTGTGCTAACATGCTAAGAGGACGGACTAGTCAGGGGATGTAACGCCCTTGGGACTAGTCCTTATGCTCATTAGCATAAGATAAAAGACCTTTTGAAATACTTTTTCGAAAGATCTCTTTAGCTATTCTACTAGATACAAGGCAAGGATTAGCAATTAGCAACTGCTCGTGGTTCTGGGTGCATATTGCACCTGACAGGCTCCCTTTAAGTGGATTCTGATGAAATACACTTTAAAGTAATAACCTTTTAAATCAAAAAGATGCAAAAATGTTTTAGGAAAACTTCCAGAATTCTTCCAAACCAGTTCAAAAAAAGAAAAATTCCTCCAAAATTCCAATAAAGCAGAAGCTTTATTTTAATGTGGTTTCTTCTGGGGAAAAACTCCAGATTTTTGAAGGCCTTAAGTGTCCATTGAGTACAGCGCTGGAGAACATCTCAGCATGGATTGGTAACATCCGGGAATATTTTTTCTGCATTTTTGCTTTATTTTGCTCCATTTTCAACAAAGATAACTTTGCTGTCCTAGTGCTCTTGCTAAATAACGAGGATCATCCCGGATATTTCGGCGACCTGAGGCACAGTTTTCCCTATCTAAACCGATGCACATGATCTATGTCTTTTGCCTAGACATCCTGCTACATTTCTTTTGTGACTTCTTTTCAGATTTATCATAGTTTTCTATTTCTGGAAAAATCGCGAATGATTTTAGTACTATAACAGTAATCACAGCGTATTGGTAGAAAAAGAAAATTAGTTTTTAACAACTTGACGGATAAGGCTAGCCGCGTCTTCACAGGTTATTATTACTCATTATTGGGGCAATGCTTATCCATAAGATCGGAGGCATAACTTGCAGGAATCATGTCCAGTTTACGGCTTTTACATGATTATGGCGGATTACAGGTTTGCAATGCAGATATACCGGACACAGGCTGATAACAAGTGGTGTAACAGGTTTGTCACATATGGCTGGTGCACACCCCTCCCTTGCAGGGTTTGTTAATGCTGACGTAGAGCAAATAGTGCAGGCAACGTGGATCAGGCTCAGGAAGCTGCAGCTTATGGATGACTGCTGTACTGTACATTGGCCTGGCAGAACTGCAGAATGTTACGGCAGCCTAATGCACTGCCAGCCATGAATAATAACCATACCGAGAGTGACTGGCAAGGACTAGTCAGCGAGGTGAGTCCATTAGCATATGTAACCCCTGCGGAGAATGCCAGAAAATTAATATTGAATAATACTCTTTCACATATGGTATTCTACTCCCGTTACACATGTGACACTCACATGTATTACGCTGTTTAATTATTTGGGCTTTTATTGCTCATATATCATTATCATCCAAGGTATGTGACTTATGCAGTTGTATGGGGTGAATCAGCCGATCCTACAGAAAGAGTCGCGATCAATGGCTTGTGAACCGAAAAATTGAGAATCTTCAAAGTATTTGTATAGCAGTAATATTGTATAGCACTGTTATTCAATCACTTTACATATGGCATTATTTGGTCACTATATATTGGTGTTATTTCAGCACTCTGTGGTGACACTATTATGCAGCACCAATGTAGCGCCAACGTCACTGTAGGGACGACGACTTGCTCACCGTCACCGCTGGGTTGCATCCTCCCCTGCAGCTCCGTGGCCACATATTTGCTCATCTGCCTCCCTCCCCCCCAGGGCCTGTGCACAAGGCACAGTCTCTCTGGGAATGCGTCTAGTACACGTGCGTGTGTGATGCCCTGACAAAACCAGGTAGTCACACATAGGCCCCCGCACAACACCTTCCCTCACAGGGTTACACACAGCCGACCTGAAACCCTAGTCACCCCCCTCAGGGAATGATAGACACACCAGTGGGCGGGACCAGGCGGTTAGGAAACGCCCACCTAGGGGTCCAGAGAGCCCGGGGTGGGAAAAAACAAAAGTTTGGTTAGAGAATTCAAGTTGAGAGGAGTGAAGGCTGGGGCTAGGTGTAGCTCCAGCAGGAGGAGAAGCTCAAGTTGAACGGTGCCAGGGTCGGAGCCCTGGTACCTTGGCTAGGTGGCAGACGGTGATCTCTGTCAGCAGGAGACGGGAAGAGGGCTTGGCAGATCCGAGGTGGATCGGGGCAGGGTTGTAGCCCGCCGGTACCGACACCGGAGAACTGACCCGGAAACCGTGCACAGAGGGGGTACTCGGACCCAGAAGCCAGGATCGGAACCAATGGCCTAGCTAATCAACCGATTGAGGGCAGGATTATAGCTCCTGTCCCAACCAAAGTCCCAAAAGCAGACAACCACCCACAGAGAGGGATAGGGCAGCTGGCATGGCTCCTCAGGTACACAACTAGCTGGGAGCGGACTCCTGAGTTCTAGACCAGGCAGTCCACAATACACAAAAACAGTGCAGAGGAAAGGACAGCGACCACCAGCCCGGGCGGGGGACCAGAATACAACCGGCCGCGGCGGACGGCCATCAGCACCTTGGTTTACCAAAAGACTCGTGTGATTCATTAACTTGTGAGTAACCAAACATCCCCTCGCACGTCCGGGCGTGCAGGCCCCTGCCATTGCCATACCCTGCACAGAGACACTGGGTCCCGGGGCAACCATCCCTACCCACGGAGGGGTTAACATCCAGCTGCCACTACATCTCCCCCGGGTGTCCCACAACAGCAGCGGTGGTGTCCCACTTCACCACACACCGTGGGTGGCGTCATGAACTGAATACGGCCAAGCCCGTACAACTACATCCCCCTTTTCATTCGGCGTGTCCGCGTGACCCCCGGGTCCGGAGGATCCGTCGAGCCATACACATACAGCGGGTTCGGATCCGAGCAGCGGCGGCTGCTGGCACGGGGGTGGCACAAGTGCACACCGGCCCTCTTCTTAATGGGTTGGCACCCTGTTTCCATGTATTTAAGGTACCCTCCCATTAGGGGAGGTGCCTGTGCAACACCTTTAGTTAGCAAGTCAGTCTTAAATCTGCTAACTAGATGTCAGGTTCCCGTGCTCCTTTTCCATTATTCCTGTGTCCATCACCTGTCCCTGCCATGCCCACCACACCTGTCCATACTCGCCTGCCTGTCTGCCTCAGCCTTCCCACCTGTACCAGCCTGAACCTGTGTCTATACCTGAGTCCTTTCCTGCCCTGGGGGTCAGCTGCCACAGTCCTGGTCACTGCCTGGTACCTGGCATCCACCGCGTGTTAACCACCTTGGTGCCTCTACACCGGCCATGAGCATTACAACTAATAATAAAACGCTGCAATGTATATTATTTTTGTAATGTATATTGGGTCCGACACTATAGAGTATTGTTGTTTGTTTTAAGCAATATATGAAAATTATGTTCTGACACCATAACATACTTGCAGGCATCTGAGAAGAGCATACATTTGTTACATTCAACTTTCCACAGCCTTTACCCTGCCTCCAGGCTGGTTTCTGGGGAGGTTTGAAAGAGTTGTCTCACCATAGCGTTTCAGGAGAGCGCCCCTTCCTCTTGGATTCTTGCTTGACGGAAGAGTGCACTATTTTTTTTCAAGCACTTTACAATTGTAACCATTTTCTGGAAGATCTTCCAGAAAAATGTTTGGGTTTCCCATAGACTTCCATTATACCTCATACTCGAGTCGTGCCCATCCGATCCTCCGACCTGCTCATTTAGAGTACTGAGCACCCAAGCATGGTAATGCTCACTCATCACCAATAGATATACTTCACTTACCTAAATTAAACAAATGTCCAAATTATGAAACTTCTGTTTATGTGAAAAAATGAATAGTTTCTTTAATTCCTTTTTTCTTTTCCACATTTTTGATGTGTATTTAATAGTGACGGGCAGACCCGCAGATACCCGGGATCAGCGGGTTCAATTGGGTTTTAAAAAAAACAAACCCGTTCGGGCCTGGAATTGATTCCGAAAATCTGTCCGGACGCTGGTCTATGGGGACCCGAATCAGGCACTTAAAAATGATGGTAGAAGGGATAGGGGGACTGGAGGAAACACATTTTACTTACCAGTCTCCTCATGGCTTTAACACTACTTCCGAGGCCGCTCATTATCCTTCATGCATATGCACTGCTTCCTCCACCCAGAAGTCCAGGCGTCTCTGGTAGCAGTTAAATGCGCCCCCACCCTGTATGATAGCAAGTATGACTGCTTTCAATCAGAGGTGCTGATTTTGGTGTAGAAACAAATAAATAAATAAAAAAATTGGCAGAGTCCCCCTTATTATGATACCCAGCACAGATAAAGCAAATGTTTACAGGCTGTAGCCCCCAGGCGTATGCTTATCTTGGATTTGTATCAAAATAAGAGGAACCACATGCAGATTTTTTTGTTTTTCATTATTTAAATAAATAATTTTAAAAAAGTTGTCCAGTCCCCCCCAATTTTGATACCCAGCCATGATGACAGCTGGGGGCTGGTATTCTCCGGTTGGGGAGACCCATGGTTATTGGGCCCCCTCAGCCTAAAAATAGCAGCCTGCAGCTGCCCAGAGTTGTCGCATCCAATAGATGTGACAATCCCAAAACTTTGCCTGGCTCTTCCTGATTGCCCTGGTGCAGTGGCAATTGAGGTAATAAGGGGAAAGAATGTGGCGCCACTGACCTGGTCAGGCACCACTGAGTACTGCACCCATGCTGGGTGAGTGCAAACAGGTAATCCAAAAGGCTGGAATAGGGTGTGTACGCACAGACACATAGTGACCACGTCTCCCACACACTAGAGGGGACCCTTGGGCATACCCAAGAGGGGGTGTGACGCCCTGGGCAAGCCAGGGGTCACAGGTCACAACATCACATGCACCCCACATTCCCTGCAGGTACACCTAGCTAACCCAAAATCCTTGTTGCCTTCCTCCAGGGGCTGATGTCCACACCAGGGGGTGGGCCAGGCGGTTGGCTCCGCCCACCGAGGAGTTCACAGCCCTGGAGGCGAGAAGCATCAGGCAGTTAAGCAAGGGAAGTGAAGGAGTAAACAGTGAAGTTAGGGAAGTGAAAGTAGAAGGAAGTGAAGTGGTAAAGGAGGACAGTAAGAGTGGTGACAGAAAAGGAACAGTTAAGCAAGCCTGAAGTTGGTCCGGGTGTGTGCCCCGGACTGTGACAGCAAGGTCAGCAGACGGCGGTGATAGTCTGCAGGGGGACTGCTCGGAGGTTGCTGGAAGGACCGCGGACGGGTAGTGACCCGGCGGTACCGGAGCAGTATACGAAGAACAGTCAGCACCAGGGCAGGGGCCTTTCGGATCCCGGCAAGGCTAGGAGTCGCCATAATTTGCCAAATCCATCAGTGAAGGGGACCTCTGTCTCCTAACAACCAAGTCCCAATTGAAGGCAACAGTCCGACCATTGAGGGGAGACACCGCCACCGCCAAGGCACCAGTTTCCCAGGGCCAGCGCCTGCGGGCAAGAGAGAGGCTCCTCCGGCACATATCCAAGCCGGGGAGCGGGTAACCGGTGGGGACCCATCGCTACCAAAGAGACTTTACATAGGTGCAGGGAAGAGACCGTCACCGCTAACTGCAGGGAACCGCAGCACCGTAACCGTCCGAGGGACCCGTCCAACCAGCCGTTTGTTTACCGAAAACTGTGTCGTGTTTACTGGCTGAGTGAGTACCTCCGTGCCGTGCGGCACAGCACTGCCCCTGCGCCCCTGCACCTCCACAGGCCCCAGATCCGCCTGTCCACCATACCAACCCCATCACCGGGCCCCGGGAGCACCAAAACCCCTACCCACGGAGGGGCACATCAACAACTGGCTGCTCCCTACCATCACTCCCGGGCTCCCCATACAGAGCAGCGGTGGTGTTAACAAATCACCACAACCGTGGGTGGCGTCACGGACAATAAACTATCCCAAAACCCAATCCCCTTTCACTCACGGGTGAGGAGCGCCGCTCGAGACCCGGGATCCGGCCGATCGCTTGAGCCACCGAGCAGCAGAGGCCGCAGCAGCAGCGGCAGCCGGACCCGAGCAGTAGGGAGAGCGCAGCGTCCCCTCCTCCGCCCGCGACAACTTGGCGTCACGAACAGGATCTTACCGCTCTGCCGTTGGGTAGATATGCGCCTTGTGACCGCCGGAGGTATCCGGCCGGAAAATTTCAGAAGTCGCCATCTTTGGCGCGAAAAGTTCCCGCTCGAGCGTCTTCTCGAGTAGTAGAGGCGCGAAGGCCAAAACCCCGCCCCGATAGAGGAGGGGCCGGAAAGAGGCTGAGGGAGACGGAATGGCGGCTAGATGCATGTGAGCGCGGCTATAAAAGCAGGGACGCTAGGACTCTGCAGACATCTTGTTCCTGGGAGAGGCCGCCAGCAACATGTTCATGCCGACCCGCAGCACCGTAGCCCCTGCGCCTGGAACCGCGGCGTGGGTGGAGATCCGGACCGCGCAGCTCTACCCCGTTGTCCAGTCCCCGTTGGGACCACCAGTGTGTTTGTTTAAAAGTTGAAAATGATGATAAGTGAAATAGAACCGAAAAGTCATCTGATTCTCCTGTGATTGAAACCGGCCGTTGCCGACACCATTGTCCCCGTGGGGACCGCTTGAAAAATTAAAATAAACTATCCCAAAACCCAATCCCCTTTCACTCACGGGCGAGGAGCGCCGCTCGAGTCCCCGGGATCCGGCCCATCGCTCGAGCCACCGAGCAGCAGAGGCCGCAGCAGCAGTGGCAGCCGGACCCGAGCAGTAGGGAGAGCGCGGCGTCCCCTCCTCCGCCCGCGACAGGGGCGTACCTCCACATCTCAGCTAGGGGTGCTGGGGAGGGGCTGGAAGCTAGGTTGCAGTGGCAGTCAGAAAGAGGAGCTGGAGGTAGCCAGTCTGAAGTGGAGACGCAGGAGAGCGGACACGCTAGTCAGACCCTGCACGTGTAGTGGTTTTTGGTGGGTGAGAACGGTCACCAGAAGTTCGACAGAAAGACGCTGAGGAAGTCAGCTGGTCGTGTATGGAGACCCCTGGGGGCTAGGCACGCACGGGGAACAGGTCCCTAGAGCCAGTCATCAATTTAGTGGTCTGCTAAATCTGCCGCTGGGGTGGACAACAAGTCCCACACCAACCAAAACAAAGTCCGAGCATCAGCAGCAACGATGGGGCCCATAAGGATGATCGAGCCTGGAGCCATCTTCCTTGGTCCACGCTGCCAGCAAACAGGTCAGAAAGGGGAGAAAAGGCAGTTGCAACTTCCCTGGATGAATCCCATGGTACTTTAAGTCAGGGGTTGTCCGAAACTAGAAGTGCTAGGAAGGCGAGCCAGCAGTTACCCTTATACCAGCTTGAAGGATGCCTGGTTCTCTCTTGGTGTATCTCAGCATCGCCCGGGTACCACTTGAAGCATTTGAAAGTGAGTAAAAACCAGTTGCAAGACACTTCGGGACTGAGACTGAGTTATTCTGCGACCTGTAGTTCTACACACATACACCCGAGCCCCTGGGACCAGCCTCACTCTCGGGAGGCCACACTATCTGACTGCAGATTCTATCAGCTCCAGACGCTTGTTAAAACTGCAGTGGCAGTCACCCATCACCCGGACCGCAAACCGAGAGTGGCGTCACGATTCAGAAATAAATAACCTGACATACCTGTTGCCAGAAGGGTCCCTAAAGAAAAGTCCCTGCTGCGGGCGACTCAAGGACAGTTCACAGCTGCCACTAAACCCTAAATTAGTAATGGAAGGCATCTATGAAACCCCCCATTACTAATCTGTAAATAAAAAGAAATAAACACAAAGACCAAAAAAATCCTTTATTTGAAATAAAATACAAAAAACACACCCTTTTTCCCCCCCTTTATTAACCCCCAAAACACCAGCTCTGCAAATTTCAGAACAAAATCTGCATCTTTTGGACAAAAAATACACAAAACCGGTTTTGATACCATTTTGATGTGGTTTCTGCTAGAAGGTGCAAATTTGGTGCTGTAATCTGGTGCAGACAGTTCAGCACCAAATTTGCACCTCCTGGGAAAAAACGCATCATTATCGCATTAAAACCGCATGTATGTCGATGCAGTTTTTTGCCAGTAGGTGTAGATTGGCTGCAGGAACATGGTGTAGAAATTGCAGCACCAAATTTGCATCTCTTGGCAGAAAAATGGCGGTTTTCTGCCATGAGATGCAGGTCTATGAACTCAGTGACCTCACCTGAGGTTAAGTGACTCAGTTCAATGAGGTCACCTGAGGTCAAGTTACCTGCGGTCACAGGTGAAGGACCATGGGAACTTCCATCTGTGACTGCAAATAACCTGAGTGACGTCAGATCACCACTGAGGCTGTTTCTGCCTGAAGACTACGGTGGGTGGTCATGTTCTAAGCCCATGGGCTGTGCCTTCAGCAATGTAGCAGGGGCAGAATCATTGTGGGACCTCGTGTGGATTACATCAGACCTGGGTGTTTGGGGGGGTTGGGGTCAATAAAGGGATGAAAGAGGGTGTGTTTTTTTCTATTTTATTTCAAATAAAGGATTTTCTTCAGTATTTGTGTTTATTTCTTTTCAGTTACAGATCAGTAATGGGGGGTGTAATAGACATCTCTCATTACTAATATAGGGCTTAATGGCAGCTGTGGGCTGTTATTACCCCCTTATTACCCAGAATGCCTCCGCATCAGGGCAATTGGGAAGAACCAGGTAAAGTTTTGGGATTGTTGCATCTAGGCAGCTGCAGGCTGCTATTTTTCGAATGGGTTGGCAATAAGTAGGAGTCTCCCCAGCCGGAGAATACTAGCCCCCAGTTGTCGGCTGTGTATTATGGCTGGGTATCAAAATTGGGGAGGCCCGCATGCTGTTTTTTTAATTATTTATTTAAATAATTTAAAAAAATCTGCATCCTGTCCCTCTTATTTTGATACACAGCCAAGATAAGCGCACAGCTGGGAGCTGCAGCCTGTAGCCATATCCTTTATCCATGCTGGGTATCCTAATAAAGGGGACCCTATTTTTTTTATTTATGTATATATTTTTAAACCAATATAGACACTCACACAGAACCTCTGATTGAATGCAGTCAGACATGCTGCCACACAGGGTGGGGATGCTGTCTGACTACAATCAGAGACTCGGTGTTTGCCAGGAAAGCAGTGATTATGCACAAAGTTAATGAGCAGCCCCGGAAGTAGTGTTAAAGCCACGCGTGAGATTCGGTAAGTATAGCGGGCCTGCTTTCTCCTTTTTTTATTGTATTTTTTAATTTTTTTTTTACTCGAGTTGGCAGATCTGCATCGTTACTTGGAGTTCCCTGATAACTGCCGACTCAGGGTAGGTGCCCATGTTCTTTTGTAACTGCGCAGATCCAGACTTTTACAGTCCTGGTTTGTCCATCACTAGTGTTCAGTCTTTGCATAGGTGTCACCCATTTTCCTTATATGCTAAAAAGGCTAGTTTCCAAATTTTCTTCTGAAAACAAATAAGTGAAAACTGACAGCTAGAGCTATTATATATATTATATATTATATTATATTATAGATAGCAAAACTATTGAAATTAGAATACTGCAAAACCTTCAAGAGCCATGTAAAAATGTATCTAACTATTATGACTGAGTCCTTCCACACACATGGAGATGAACAAACCAGGGAAGCTGTAAAACCTTCAATCCACAGGTACCTATTCAGACTAGAAGAAGTTCTAATTCTTATCTTGAGTTGTCCCTGCCTAAATGCAGAGTTTGGCCTCTGCCACACTTCCGCAAAAAACACGTACATGTCTCACGTTCCGTTTTTCGGGTCCGTGTTCCGTTTTTTATGGCCGTTTCTCCGGTACGTGTGACATCCGTGTGATGGCGTATGCTCGCCGTGTGTGCGTGTGGAATATCTGTGTATGCATGAGATACATACGGGTAATGTCCGTGTGGTTTGAAATGATACGTGTGTGTTGCAAAATGTCGTTGCTACATACTCGCTGACAGCAGACAGCGACGCGCGATGAGAATGAACTCGGATGAACTTCACCCGACTTCATTGTCTTACCACGTATCTGTCTGTGTGCTGCATCCTGATTAGTGGTCACCCGTGAAGGACTCACCGGTGACCGATAATCCCCTGAGTGACTGAAGTTAGCGGCGTGATTATCGCTGCTGTCACTCAGGCTACCCGCGGCTTGCTGGAGTCCTCCACCTGAGACCGCAACTCACCTGTGTCTTCATTGCAGATTGCGCAGCTCACATCAGTCAATTGGACGACTTGCTGTCACAGTTGGAGGATCCAGCGGTGGCCGTGAATAACCTGAGTAACGTCATCGCTGATTGCGCGGCTCACCTCAGTTGCTGCGTGGAGCTGACAGAGAGCGGTCATGGTATGGGGCCACTCCTGTCACCTTCATGTAGCAGAGCTGAGAGCGTCGAGGGACCTCCGTGGACTACGCCGAACCTGGCGGGGTTTTTTTGGCTTAATAAAGTGGTGAAAGAGGGTGTTTGATTTTTTGTATTTTTCCAAATAAAGGATTTTTTGTATGTGTGTGTATATTTTCTTTAACTTACAGGTTAATCATGGAAGGTATCTCGGGAAGACGCCTGTCATGATTAACCCCTTATTACCTCGATTGCCAACGCACCAGGGCAATTCGAGATGAGTTGGGTAGAGTCCCCGGACTTTCGCATCTAATGGATGCGGCAATTCTGGGTGGCTGCTGGCTGATATTGTTAGGCTGGGGGGCTCCCCATAATGTGGAGACATCTCAGTGAGTAAAGAACGTTGATTGCAACCTGTGTCGCTCCCTTTCTTCGCTGCCTCTGACCCTGTGCTCCGCTGAAAAACTACTACTACCCCCAACCTCCCTGTGGGCCTGAGCTCTGCCTGTGGAGAGCTGTATCAACCTAGCTGAACTACCATCAGCCCTCATAGGAAACCTCTTGCAGCGGTGGCTCCAATTGTAGCCGCACACCACAGGTGGCATCACAAATAACTACTATCCCCATCATAATCCACCCAGTTATTGACACCACCGGGGTCACAGAACCGGGCCTAGCTGCTGTGACATTCCACCCCCTACATCGGCCCGGTGACGAGTAACCATTAGGAGCCCGTGGGCACGTCAAATACATGCTTGGAAAGAAATAATCAGGGAGGAAATTAACGAACAATGAGGATATTTCCACAAGACAACAAATATCACACAGAAGATCTCCAGAAGAGGTTCACTAGAGCACAAGGACAAGTATTCGTAATTGAAGCTATAATCACCATGGAGTAACAGGCTCCACCACCATTTAAAGGGCGGAGGCAGCCGTGAGGCCTCTAGTAACCTGTGACCTTAGCAGCAATCCACAGGCCAGCAGAAATTAACTCCTGCTAAACTGATCACTGCACACAACTGATCAACGCCCTTGTCTGACTAAAGCCCCCGTCACATTTAGCGACTTACCAGTGATCCCGAAAATAATACGACCTGATAAGGATCGCTGGTAAGTCGCTGGGAGGTCGCTGGTGAGATGTCACACAGTCAGACCTTACCAACGACTCAGTAATGATACAGGTTGCAGTAGCGACCTGTATAACGATCTCTGCTGTCATTGGGACCCTGTCACACAGTGTCAAACATAGCAATGCGTTCTGCGCAGCAGGACATTGCCTTTGAAGAAAATGGTCCAGGATATTCAGCAACGACAGCCGACTTCACAGCAGGGGCCAGGTCGTTGCTGGATGTCACACACAGCGACATTGCTAGCAAGATCGCTGATGTGTCACAAACCCCGTGACTCAGCAGCAATGTCGCTAGCGATGTCGCTTAGTGAGACGTGGCCTTTACGATCAGCGACCTGTATAACGATCTCGGCGGGAGTTGGGACTGTGTTAGGAGGTTGTTGGTAGGTGTCAAACACAGCGATGCGTCCTGCGCAGTAGGACATCGTGTTTGAAGAAAATGGTCCCAACCATTCAGCAACGACTAGCGATCTCAGAGCAGGGGCCTGATCGCTGGTAGGTGTCACACATAACGAGATCGCTGCTGCTAACGATGACACAGCAAAGATCTCGTTAGCGATCTCGTTGTGTGTGACGGGGCCTTAAGCAACTCAAAAGCACCAGGTGGCATGTGAGACTCTGCAGTGGGAAACAGGGTCAGACGTTGCCACAACACATGGTGAGTTGAAAGCTGAACACTGTAAGACAGTACCCTTCCCTCTACAGGGGGTATTTAGACCCTCTAAACCAGGTCTCTCTGGATGACGGCGATGGAAAGCCCTAACCAGGCACTCCGCATGGATATGCAAAGCTGGCACATAAGTCCTTTCCTCGGGGCCATAACCAAGTCACTCTACCAGACACTGCAATGAATGTCAAACATCCCGGGAATCAATAATTCTTGACACCTCAAACTTCAAAGAACCATGGGTAGGGAGGGGCAGGGAGGGGGGGTTCCCAAACCCACAAACTTCTTCAATAGGGACTTATGAAAAACATTGTGGATTTTATATACCGCAGGTAAAGCCGAAGGGAAGGCCAACGGGTTGGTGATGGCAGTAATACTGAATTGACTGATGAAACGAGGTCCGAACTTAAGTGAAGGTATCTTAAGCTTAATATTTTTAGTGGATAACCACCACACTAAATCATCTACACACAGGTCTGGACCAGACACACATCCATAATCAGCCACACACTTATACCTATAGCTCATGCTAAGCAAGTGCTGCTGGATTTTTCTCCATGTAGATAACAATGCTGAACCTAATTGATCCTCTTCAGATACCTGGAAGAGTGACCTTTAACACTAGAACTACTGGACTCGTGACACCTACTAGAACTACATAGTGCGAAGTAGTCAAAATGACTACCTCAGTAGTTCTAGTGTTAAGAAAAGTACAGAATTGAGTATGTTGACCATAGACACAGAAGGGAGACACACCAGAGGACTCATGATGGTGGTTATTAATAGCAAACTCAGCCAGAGGAAGGAATGAAGACCACTTCTCCTGGGTATCAAAGACAAAATAGAGAAAATACTGCTCCAGGTTCTGATTCATGGGCTCTGTTTGCCCATTAAACTGTGGATGGAATGTCGATGAGTGAGACAATTGAATTCCTAAGTGCGAGCAGAATACCCTCCAGAAATTAGCAATAAATTGAGTACCCCTATCAGAGACAATGTCAGACAAGACTCTATGGAGTCTGACAATCTCACGTATAAATACCTGACCTAACATCTTACCATTCAGCAAAGATGGCAAGGCGATAAAATGTGTCATTTTGGAAAACCTGTCAACCACAACAAAAATAACCATATTACCAACAGAAGGAGGAAGTTCTGTAATGAAATCCTTGGAAATATCCGTCCAAGTTCGCTAGGTACAATTAATGGCAGTAGACACCCTGATGGATGAGATTGCGATGGCTTAAAACGCGCACAGTGGTACAATCGGACAAATAGGAGACCACATCCCTCCGGATTTTGGGCCACCAAAAACTAAGTGACAGGGGATCCAGCATGCACTTTGCCCCAGGGTGACCAGCCAGAAAAGAATTATGATGCTCCCCCAATACCTTAAGGCGAAGGGGAACAAATGACCTATTAGCTGGAACTTCAGATGGTGCCTCATCCTGGGCCTGAGCAATCTAAGACTCAACCTGTGTACTGAGTGTTAACACCACCACTCTCTTCTGCAGGATGGGTGTTGGTTCCTCATAAGGTTCCCCACCTGGAAAACGCCTGGACAATGGATCTGCCTTAGGCTATGTGCGCACGCTGCCGATTTACCGCAGATTTTACTGCGGATTTGCTGCAAAAAATGTCTAGAACATTTCTGCAGTCATTCCCCAGTAAAACCTATGGGTATAAAAAAATGGTGTGCGCACACTGCGTTTTTTATACCTGCGGATTTACCCGCGGAATTTCCGCTGCGGAATTAATGCGCATGTCACTTCTTTTCCACAGATACCTGCAGTTTTTGCCATAAATAATGGTAAAAATCCGCAGGGAGCAACCTGTGGAAAAACGCGGCAAATCCGCGGCAAATCCACACCAAAACTGCACCAAACCGCGGCAAAACCGCATGCGGATTTTGTTGTAGTTTTGGTGCGTTTTTTTACCTCAGGTGCGGGATTCTTTCAGAGGGTCTGGATTTTCCATAAGAAAAAGTCAATTTCTAGTGCACACATGGCCTTAGTGTTTTTAGAATCAGGATGGTAGGTAACAAGAAAATTAAAAATGTTAAAAAACAACGACCACCATGCTTGTCTCAGAGAAAGTCGCTTTGCTGACTCAAGGGGCAGGAGATTTTTATGGTCCATAATTACAGTAACAGGGTGAATAGCTCCCTCCAAAAAGTGTCGCCATTCCTCAAATGCCAATTTGATGGCGATTAATTCCCTTTTACCAATGTCATAATTATATTCGGCCAGCGACAATGTCTTAGAAAAGCACATAGGCAAAGTTCACCAACTAATGGGAACCTGAGACAAAACAGCCCCCACCCCTACCACAGAAGCATCAACCTCCAAAATATAGGTGAACCACCCCTTTAAGATTCTCTGGACTGCCCCATTTTAGAATAGCCTGCAGATTGGAGGGATCCATCCTAAAACCAGAGGAGGAGATAATGTAAACCAGAAATGGCAGTTCCTGAGTGGCGAATACACATTTCTCAAGCTTGGCATACACTTTGTTTTCCCTGAGTATCTGCAAAACCTATTTAACATATTTCATGTGTGACCTGAGATCTAGAGAATAAATGAGAATGTCATCCAGGTATATGATAACAAATTTTCCCAACAAGAGAGCGAATACATCATTTACAGAGTGTTGAAAGACCGCAGGTGCATTGGTTAAACCAAGTGGCATCACCAGATTTCTGATCCTCAAGTGTATTTTCCACTCATCCACCTGTCAGACCCGAATCAAATTATAGGCCCCTCTGTGGTCAAGTTTGGAGAACCATTTTGCACCAGAAAACTAGTTAAATATGTCCGGAATCAGAGGCATAGGATACAGATCATGAACTGTAATCTGGTTAAGCTCCTGGAAATCCAGACACTGACATACAGTTAGGTCCAGAAATATTTGGACAGTGACACAATTTTCGCGAGTTGGGCTCTGCATGCCACCACATTGGATTTGAAATGAAACTTCTACAACAGAATTCAAGTGCAGATTGTAACGTTTAATTTGAAGGTTTAAAACAAAAATATCTGATAGAAATTGTAGGAATTGTACACATTTCTTTACAAACACTCCACATTTTAGGAGGTCAAAAGTAATTGGACAAATAAACCAAACCCAAACAAAATATTTTTATTTTCAATATTTTGTTGCGAATCCTTTGGAGGCAATCACTGCCTTAAGTCTGGAACCCATGGACATCACAAAACGCTGGGTTTCCTCCTTCTTAATGCTTTGCCAGGCCTTTACAGCCGCAGCCTTCAGGTCTTGCTTGTTTGTGGGTCTTTCCGTCTTAAGTCTGGATTTGAGCAAGTGAAATGCATGCTCAATTGGGTTAAGATCTGGTGATTGACTTGGCCATTGCAGAATGTTCCACTTTTTTGCACTCATGAACTCCTGGGTAGCTTTGGCTGTATGCTTGGGGTCATTGTCCATCTGTACTATGAAGCGCCGTCTGATCAACTTTGCGGCATTTGGCTGAATCTGGGCTGAAAGTATATCCCTGTACACTTCAGAATTCATCCGGCTACTCTTGTCTGCTGTTATGTCATCAATAAACACAAGTGACCCAGTGCCATTGAAAGCCATGCATGCCCATGCCATCACGTTGCCTCCACCATGTTTTACAGAGGATGTGGTGTGCCTTGGATCATGTGCCGTTCCCTTTCTTCTCCAAACTTTTTTCTTCCCATCATTCTGGTACAGGTTGATCTTTGTCTCATCTGTCCATAGAATACTTTTCCAGAACTGAGCTGGCTTCATGAGGTGTTTTTCAGCAAATTTAACTCTGGCCTGTCTATTTTTGGAATTGATGAATGGTTTGCATCTAGATGTGAACCCTTTGTATTTACTTTCATGGAGTCTTCTCTTTACTGTTGACTTAGAGACAGATACACCTACTTCACTGAGAGTGTTCTGGACTTCAGTTGATGTTGTGAACGGGTTCTTCTTCACCAAAGAAAGTATGCGGCGATCATCCACCACTGTTGTCATACGTGGACGCCCAGGCCTTTTTGAGTTCCCAAGCTCACCAGTCAATTCCGTTTTTCTCAGAATGTACCCGACTGTTGATTTTGCTACTCCAAGCATGTCTGCTATCTCTCTGATGGATTTTTTCTTTTTTTTCAGCCTCAGGATGTTCTGCTTCACCTCAATTGAGAGTTCCTTAGACCGCATGTTGTCTGGTCACAGCAACAGCTTCCAAATGCAAAACCACACACCTGTAATCAACCCCAGACCTTTTAACTACTTCATTGATTACAGGTTAACGAGGGAGACGCCTTCAGACTTAATTGCAGCCCTAAGGCGGGCTTTGCACGCTGCGACATCAGTAACAATGTGTTACCGATGCTGCAGCGATAGTCCCGCCCCCGTCGCACGTGCAATATCTAGTGAAAGCTGCCGTAGCGAATATTATCGCTACAGCAGTTTCACACGCACATACCTGCCGTGCGACGTCCCTCTGGCCGGCGACCCGCCTCCTTCCTAAGGGGGCGGGTCGTGCGGCGTCACAGCGACGTCACACGGCAGGCGGCCAATTGAAGTGGAGGGGCGGAGATGAGCAGGATGTAAACATCCCGCCCACCTCCGTCCTTCTCATTGCAGCCGGCGGCAGGTAAGGTGAAGTTCCTCGCTCCTGCGGCTTCATACACAGCGATGTGCGCTGCCGCAGGAGCGAGGAACAACATCGCACCTGTCGCTGCACCGGCATTATGGAAATGTCGGAGGCTGCAGCGATGATACGATAACGACGCTTTTGCGCTCGTTCATCGTATCAAAAAGGTTTTACACGTTGCGATATCGACTGCGACGCCGGATGTGCGTCACTTTCGATTTGACCCCATCGACATCGCACGTGCAATGTCGCAACGTGCAAAGCCGCTCTTAGAGTCCCTTGTCCAATTACTTTTGGTCCCTTGAAAAAGAGGAGGCTATGCATTACAGAGCTATGATTCCTAAACCCTTTCTCCGATTTGGATGTGAAAACTCTCATATTGCAGCTGGGAGTGTGCACTTTCAGCCCATATTATATATATAATTGTATTTCTGAACATGTTTTTGTAAACAGCTAAAATAACAAAACTTGTGTCACTGTCCAAATATTTCTGGCCCTGACTGTAGTACACCACCTTTCTATTTTACAAAGAAAATTCTTGCCTCTAACGGGGATGAAGATGGCTTAATGTGACCATTGGCCAAATTCTCAGTTAGGTATTCTTTGAGAGCTAGTCTCTCAGGACCGGACAGATTGTACATCTTACATTTGGGTCATTTTGCCCCTGGCTTCAACCATATGATGCAATCATAAGTTTGGGTGGCGGAAACTCCAGACAACCCTTCTCAGAGAACAAATCACTAAACTATGACAAAGGCTCAGGAATAATAGAGGTTACGGTCGAGACACAGGTCCCTAGACAGTGTTTCTTCAGTAAGAGCTCCACTGAGCAATTTCCTGGATTTTCCAGTCAACTCCCGGGTTATGTAATATGCATCAAGGGAATCCTAACACAATTGGTGCAGGTAGGTCCATGAACACCTGCCAATTAATACGCTCAGGATGGAGTACTCCAATACAGAGTTCCTATCCCTGTACACACTCCTTGAAGATCCCTTAGGAGAGAGGTGACCTATTAGAAGGACCAAGGGACAGCACTAACAAATGTTCATTGTTTACAATATAAAAAGCATACACTTCGCCTTCCACTATCGGGTACTTGGTACTTGTAATGAAAGCAGAAAGACGCTCGGATGGGCTCGGAATCTAAGATCTTATGGAAAAATGCTCGAGTTCCCATTTACTTCCATTATCCTCGTACTTGAGTTGAGCCTGTCCAAACCTCCAACTGCTCATTATGAGCATCATGCACCAGATTATGGTAGTGCAAGTACCGAGCACCTGACATGGTAGTGCCTATTCATCACTAGTTACGAATACTGAACACCCGAGCATGGTAGTGCCCATTCATCACTAGTTATGAGTACTGAGCACCTGACATGGCAGTGCTCACTCATCACTAGTTACGAGTATGAGCACCCGATCATGGTAGTGCCCGCTCATCACTAGTTACGAGTACCAAGCTCCCGATCATTGTAGTGCTTGCTCATCACTAGTTATGAGTACCAAGCATGGTAGTGCTCAATCATCACTAATTATGAGTACCAGACATGGTAGTGCTCACGTATCACTAGTTACAAGTACCGAACTCCCGAGCATGGTAGTGCGCACTTGTCGCGGGCGGAGGAGGGGACGCTGCACTCTCCCACTGCTCGGGTCCGGCTGCTGCTGCCGCTGCTCGGTGGTGGCTCGAGCGGTGGGCCGGATCCCGGGGACTCGAGCGGCGTTCCTCGCCCGTGAGTGAAAAGGGTGGGGATTGATTGTGGGGATTGGATATTGTGCGTGACGCCACCCACGGTCGTGGTGATATTGGTGACACCACCGCTGCTCTGGACGGGGATCCCGGGAGCGATGACAGGGAGCAGCCTGGATGTTAGTTCTCCCCTCCGTGGGTAGGAGGTTGGTTGTCCCGGGGCCTGGTGATGGGATAGGGATGGATTGCAGGCGGGCTACGGGGCCTGGTGAGGGGCAGGGTCGCGGGGGCAGCGCTGTGCCGCACGGCACTGTGGTACTCACTCAGCCAATAATGAGGACACAGTTCTCGGTAACACACACGGCTGGATGGACGGGTCCCACAGACGGCTGCGGTGTTTCTCCTCCCGGCAGGTTGATGGTGACTGCCTTTCCCTGCACCTGTGTAACGTGTACGGTTCCAATGGGTTCCCACCGGTAACCCGCTCCCCAGCTTGGATGGGTGCTGAAGGAGCCCCTTTTGCCCGCAGGCTCTGGCCCTGGGAACTTTAGCCTTGGCGGTGACTGTGTTTCCCTCTCTCGGTTGGACTGTTGCCTTCTGTCGGGACTTGGCTGCTGGGAAACCCAGGAGGTTCCCTTCGCTAACGGATTTGGCAAATTCACGGCGAATCCTAGCCTTGCCGGGGTCCGTAAGCCCCTGCCGGATGGTGCTGGCTTCTCTTTGCGTACCGGTCCGGTACCACCGGGCCACCGCCCGTCCATGGTCCTTACGGCTAGCTCCAATAGGCCACTCCTGCAGACGGTCACCACCGTCTGCCAACCTTGCTGTTCTGTCCGGGCCACACACCCGGACCAACTTCAGTCTGCTTAACTGCCACTTTCCTCCTTCCACTTTCACTTCCAAACTGAACTGCCTTACTTTTCCCGCCTCCAGGACTGTGAACTCCTCGGTGGGCGGGGCCAACCGCCTGGCCCACCCCCTGGTGTGGACATCAGCCCCTGGAGGAAGGCAACAAGGGTTTTTGTCTGACTTCGGTGTGCCTGACCGGGAGTGTGGGGTGTGTTGGTGTTGTGCTTGTGACGTCCTGGCTTGTCCAGGGCGCCACATTCCCCCTTAGTAAAATGCAGACCGTCCGCGGGCTGCCCGTCCATCACCGGTTTTATTTTCACAAACTGGAAAAGATAAACGGTCAACAGGTTAAAATTATAATAACATCTTCCCACATCGGGAGGCATGGTACTTAAACGTTGCTAAACGGTAACGGCTTCCGCTCTCTCCCACCCAAGTAACCTGGCCCTGATGCTGCCCCTAAGCAAACAGGCAGCACCCCTTGACCCCAGTCCAGCACAAGTTACCCGTGCGGGTTCTTTCTCTTTCAGGGGACCCACGTCCATGGGGAACCCCCGAAGGATCGCCACCGGTTGCGGTAGTGGCGGGCCTGGGCCATCACTTCCCTCCAGGCCCATCCTCCAAATCAGCCTCCCTGGAGGCGGTTACGGTAAAGCCATAAAACACATTTTTATTTACAGACCACAAGTTCGTGGTTGCCCTGCCAGTTCTCGAGCTTGTCCGTAGTAGTTCCTACGCATGGTTTGTAAGGGGTCCCAACGGGGACCAGTTGCCGGCAACGACCGGTGCAAATCAAGGCTTCAATCAGGTGAATCTTCGGTTAATCCTTCACTTATCATTCATTTTCAACTTTTAAACGGTACTTTCAATACATACAGACACAATTCCCCCCCCTTTAAAGAGTGGTTTCCCTGTACCTAAGTGGGGGTCTACCTAGGTTAGGACGAGTGGACCTCCGGGGTCGGGTGTCAGTGGTGACAGGCAGTGGGGCAGAGGGAACAATCAGTTCCTCTTCCCTGCTATCGTGTGGGGCAGGCGGAGGCATAGGGGAGCTGGGTACAGGTTCATCCCTGGGCACTGGCTCATGGTTGACCACTTCCATCACTTCCTCATCCACGGGTTGTGGGAACAGTATCACTGGAAGAATCACCACGCCATTCTGTGTAGGCCAGTCTGCTGGAAAGTCACCCATTATGGTGTGGATTACCTCTTTTGCCTTCTCCGCCGGTCTAGGAACCGGAGCTTCAGCCGCTGCCCTCAATGCTGGTGGGCACCTCTTTAGATGGTCCCGGGAAACCGTGGCCAAAGTGCCCCCTTGGTCACGACTGATCTGGTAGGCCTTCCCATCTTCCCATCCTGTGGGCTGTATGACATATGGGGTTTGCTCCCATTGATCATCCAGCTTGTGGGTCCTCCTCTTTCGCTTCAGCACTACATCTCCAGGCTGGAAAGGGCCAGCAGACGCCTTCTGGTTGAAGCGCTGCTCCTGCTGTTCCCGACTCCGACTCAAGTTCTTCTCAACATACTCCTGAATTTGTCGATACTGCACCCTCCGCCGAGTGTCCCATTCAGCTGTTGAAGGGAGTGCTTCTGGGGCTTCCAATCCCATGTCCAGATCCACCGGTAGCCGGCCGGGGCGAGCCCTCATCAGGTATGATGGGGTGCATTTCGTTGAGCTGGAAGGGATATTGTTGTACATATCGACCAAGTCAGGTAGCTTCTCCGGCCACAGGTTCCGCTCTTCTAGCGGCAACGTCTTGAGGAGGCCCAGGACCAGGTGGTTCATCTTTTCACACATGCCGTTGGTTTGGGCATGGTAAGGCGTGGTCCGGATTTTCTTGCAGCCGTACAACTGACAAAATTCATGGAATACCTCCGCTTCAAATGCCGGGCCTTAGTCAGTAAGCACCTTCTCAGGGTATCCATGTGGTCGGCAGAAATAAGCCTGGAACGCTCTAGCGGCGGTACGGCCAGGTAGGTCTTTGACTGGGACAACCACCATGAACCTTGAATAGTGGTCTACAATGGTTAGAGCGTAGGTGTACCCGCTTCGGCTGGGGGTGAGCTTTACATGGTCCAGGGCAACCAGCTCCAGCGGTTGATGTGTAACGATCGGGTGTAGGGGCGCCTTCTGGCTGGCCTCATCCATCCTTCTCAGCATGCAAGGGCCACACTCTCGGCACCAGGCCTCTACAGATTCCCGCATTCCACTCCAATAGAACCGCTCTCTCAACAGCATCTCTAGTTTCTTCTATCCGAAGTGTCCAGCACCATCATGGTATGCTTGCAGGACGGTGGGCACGTTAGCTTGGGGAATCACCAACTGGCGGATCTTCTCGAGTCTTCGAGTTAATCAGCTCACGGTACAACTTCCCCTGGTGTAGATTCAGCCGGGTCCGTTCTCACCACAGGCGTTGGGCTTCGGCTGGGGCGGCAGGGTCTATCCCAGCAGCGCCTTGTTCCACCAAGATCTTGACTAGGCGGATAGCGGGTGTCTGGTCCTGGGCTTCTTGCCACTCCTGGCTGGGCAGCGGGTCCAGGTTTACCCGTTGTTGATGGACATGCGCCTTCTCAGTCGGTGGCTGATGAAATGCGGGCAACTCAATCTCTTCGAGGTCGTCATCCTCGGGCCCTTCTTCCAACAGGTGGGGCATCCGAGAGAGTGCATCGGCATTAACGTTGGCACGGCCAGCCCTGTACTTGATGGTGAAATCGTATTTGGCTAGCCTAGCCACCCACCGCTGTTCCAGCGCGCCCAGCTTGGCTGTGTCCAGGTGGGTCAGCGGGTTATTATCCGTGAAAGCGGTAAACTTAGCTGCTGCCAGGTAATGGCGGACCGCTCGGTGATAGCCCACACCAGTGCCAGGAGTTCAAGCTTGAAAGAGCTGTAGTTCTCAGGGTTCCTCTCAGTCGGTTGAAGCCTGCGGCTAGCATAAGCAATCACTTTTTCTTTTCCATCTTGGACCTGGGATAGGACTGCCCCCAAGCCTACATTACTGGCATCGGTGTAGAGGATGAAGGGGTGGTTGTAATCAGGGTATGCTTGGATTTCTTCTCCGGTCAGGGCCGCTCTCAGCTGACGGATTCCTCATGCCTTTCTTCCCACACCAATGGGGCTCCTAGGGGTCTACCACCTTTGGTCTGTTCCACGAGGAGGTCTTGCATGGGGGCGGCCATCTTCGTGTACCCCTTGATGAAGCGACGGTAATACCCCACTAGGCCTAGGAACTGCCTCACCTCTCTCACCATGGTCGGCCTCGGCCAGTCCTGGATGGCGGAGATTTTCTCAGGGTCAGGGGCGACACCCTCTGCACTGACCACATGCCCTAGGTACTGCACTCTGGGTTTTAGCAGATGACACTTTGAGGGCTTCAACTTCCTCCCATATTTGGCAAGGGACGCGAACACCTCGGCTAGGTGCTCCAGGTGGCCTTCATATGTCTGGGAATACACAATCACATCATCCAGGTACAGCAGGACGGTCTCAAAATTGAGATGCCCCAGACAGCATTCCATCAGCCGTTGGAAGGTTCCAGGGGCATTGCACAGCCCGAACGGCATGCTATTAAACTCGCAGAGCCCCATAGGGGTGGCAAATGCAGTCTTCTCTCGTCTTCTGGCGCCACAGCCACCTGCCAGTACCCACTGGTGAGGTCAAGGGTGGAAAAGTAGTTAGCGGTTCTCAGCGCAGCCAGAGATTCCACAATGCAGGGCAGAGGGTAAGCATCCTTATGCGTTATCTGGTTAATTTTCCGGTAATCCACACACATCCGCATGGTGCCATCCTTCTTCTTAACCAGTACCAACGGGGCGGCCCAGGGACTACAGCTGTCCCTAATAACCCCTGCCTCCTTCATGTTCCTCAACATGTCCTTGGCACATTGGTAGTGTGCAGGGGGAATAGGCCTGTACCTCTCTTTGATAGGGGGGTGCTCACTGGTGGGGATATGGTGTTGGACCCCTTTAATCTGCCCAAAGTCTAGGGGATGTTTTCTAAAAACTCGCTCATACTCCCGTACCACTCGGTATACCCCTTCTTTGTGATGTGTAGGGGTATCGTCAGTGCCTACATGTAGCTGTCGGCACCACTCGTCTAACTCCCCTTGGGGTGGGTGAGTGCTGGCAGTAGGTGGTGAGGTTGGGGAAACGGCCTCGCGGATGGTGTGGGGATCCAGAGTGAACAACTTGGCAAGGGTAGCGTACCGGGGAAGCCTGACTTCTTCCTCCCCGCAGTTCAGCACCCTTACGGGCACTCTCCCCTTCTTTACATCTACCACCCCTCGGGCGGCCATTACTGTGGGCCAATGTTCAGAAGGCATGGGCTCTATCATGGCGGGGTAGTCACGCCCCTGGGGCCCTATCGCTGCACTACACCAAATCATCATCTCGCTCCTGGGAGGTACAATCAAAGGGGCAACATCCATCACTCTCACCCCACCAATCTCTCCTCCTGTCGAGTTCACATGCTGGCGGTACATCAGTGCTCGGATCTCACGCTGCACAGCTCTCTGTTGGCTCCCCGCCGCCGTGGCGGCCAGCTGCTGCAGTAGGGTGAGCACATCACTCATACAGTGCTCCATTACGTTAGTCCCTAGCACTACCTTCGGGTTATGATCACTGGGTTCATTCATTATCACAATCATACCCTGGTGTTGCAGTTCAGCTTGTCCCACAGTCATGGCCACTTGCTTGTACCCCACTTGGGTCAATGGGAGTCCATCAGCAGCAATCAGTGTCATACTGGCATCTGGGGGAGCCAGTTCGTCTTTTCCCCAATACCGTTGATACAGTGTGTATGGTATGGTGATTACCTGTGATCCAGTGTCCAGGAGAGCCATCACCAGTATGCCGTCCACAGCCACGGGGATGATGGGCCGGGCCCCGATGTACCGGTCCCGCCAGTCTGGGGGGCCATGGGGTTCTACTCATGAGGATTGGCCCGTGGCCCCAGGGGTTGCTCGTTTAACGGACACCGTCGGGAGTAGTGGCCGGGTTTGCTGCACCTGTAACAAATAGGGGGTCCATACCGTGAGTCATTGGCCCTTCGCCGCTGCATCCAGGGGACGTCCTCAGGGCTGTCGGCGAGCTGCATCTTCACCGGGGCCTGGGATCTGGTCGGAGGCTGGAGTGCGGCAAGGATCTTAGCGAGGTCCCCATCCATGCGGCGAACCTGAGCAGCGAGTTCTTCCATCGTTCCGCTTGGGGCTGCAGGCACTGGAGGTGCTGGTGGGGTAGGGGCCACCACGACGGGAGCAGTCTCAACCGGCCACGGGGCTGGCTCAGGGGCTTCAAATGCGGGGGGTTGCAGAGCTTTGATGGCCCGTTCCTTTAATACGGCAAAGTCCACATCAGGGTGTTCTAGGGCCCACAGCCGAAGTTGTTTGCAGTTCTCTGAGGACCTCATCCCCTGCACAAACTGCTCCCTTAACATTTTGTTACTGTCCGCACTGTTGATGGTGTCCACCCGCTTCAGTGTGTGGAGTGCGGTTTGCAGGCGCAAGGCATAGTCCCGAATGCTATCTGCGGGCCGTTGCCGGCATTGATAGAACTGCATCCGCAACTCTGCCTCGGTACGGGTCTCAAAGGCGGTCTGCAACTTCTCAAAGATGGTGGCTACAGAGGACCGGTCCCCCTCGGCTCAGGTCTCCGCCTCTTGCTCAGCCGCGCCGGTTAGCTGCCCCAGCACTAGCGCTGCACGTTGCAGGGGGTACAGCTCTAGTAGCAGACTAAGCTTTTTCCGGAAAACCTGCAAGGCATCAGGTTTCCCATCGTACTGCGGTAACCAGGCAGTTCCGGGGGGCACATAGGGCAGAGAGAACGGCATCACCTGAGCGAGAGCTGGGGCCGCGGCACCCCCCGCCAGCGCGGCCGGGACCTGTGCAGGCCCATTCCCATCTACGGGTGCTCCCACGACTGCGTCCGCCGCTCCTCCAGCGGCTTCGTCGGGCACAGACATCTTGTTTCCGTCCCCCTTAGTCTCTTTCCGGCTCCTCCTCTACAGGGGCGGGGTTTTGGCCTTCGCGTCTCCATTGCTCGAGGAGACGCTCGAGCGGGAATTTTTCGCACCCAAGATGGCGGCTTCTCCAATTTTTCGGCCGGACACCTCCGGCGGTAACAAGGCGCACCCCTACCAGACGGCAGAGCGGTAAGATACTGTTCGTGACGCCAAGTTGTCGCGGGCGGAGGAGGGGACGCTGCGCTCTCCCACTGCTCGGGTCCGGCTGCTGCTGCCGCTGCTCGGTGGTGGCTCGAGCGGTGGGCCGGATCCCGGGGACTCGAGCGGCGTTCCTCGCCCGTGAGTGAAAAGGGTGGGGATTGATTGTGGGGATTGGATATTGTCCGTGACGCCACCCACGGTCGTGGTGATATTGGTGACACCACCGCTGCTCTGGACGGGGATCCCGGGAGCGATGACAGGGAGCAGCCTGGATGTTAGTTCTCCCCTCCGTGGGTAGGAGGTTGGTTGTCCCGGGGCCCAGTGATGGGGTAGGGATGGATTGCAGGCGGGCTACGGGGCCTGGTGAGGGGCAGGGTCGCGGGGGCAGCGCTGTACCGCACGGCACTGTGGTACTCACTCAGCCAATAATGAGGACACAGTTCTCGGTAACACACACGGCTGGATGGACGGGTCCCACAGACGGCTGCGGTGTTTCTCCTCCCGGCAGGTTGATGGTGACTGCCTTTCCCTGCACCTGTGTAACGTGTACGGTTCCAATGGGTTCCCCAGCTTGGATGGGTGCTGAAGGAGCCCCTTTTGCCCGCAGGCTCTGGCCCTGGGAACTTTAGCCTTGGCGGTGACTGTGTTTCCCTCTCTCGGTTGGACTGTTGCCTTCTGTCGGGACTTGGCTGCTGGGAAACCCAGGAGGTTCCCTTCGCTAACGGATTTGGCAAATTCACGGCGAATCCTAGCCTTGCCGGGGTCCGTAAGCCCCTGCCGGATGGTGCTGGCTTCTCTTTGCGTACCGGTCCGGTACCGCCGGGCCACCGCCCGTCCACGGTCCTTACGGCTAGCTCCAATAGGCCACTCCTGCAGACGGTCACCACCGTCTGCCAACCTTGCTGTTCTGTCCGGGCCACACACCCGGACCAACTTCAGTCAGCTTAACTGCCACTTTCCTCCTTCCACTTTCACTTCCAAACTGAACTGCCTTACTTTTCCCGCCTCCAGGACTGTGAACTCCTCGGTGGGCGGGGCCAACCGCCTGGCCCACCCCCTGGTGTGGACATCAGCCCCTGGAGGAAGGCAACAAGGGTTTTTGTCTGACTTCGGTGTGCCTGACCGGGAGTGTGGGGTGTGTTGGTGTTGTGCTTGTGACGTCCTGGCTTGTCCAGGGCGCCATACACTCATCACTAGTTATGAGTACCGAGCACCCGAGCATGGTAGTGCTCGCTCAACACTAGTTACGAGTACTGAGCATCCAAGCATGTGTCAGGGCCAGGCGGACGGGCAGACCCAGGAGGTGGATCCACTGGGCCGAACTCCAAGATGGTGGTAAGGAGTCCGGTAGCTGAAGCACTATAGGCAGCTGAACAGTCCGTGCATATGAGGATAACGGAGAAGTCCCTGGGACCACGGAGTCACTGATGGTAGTCCGGGTGACGCAGCTCAGGTTCGGAAGCCGAGATGATGTCAGGCGGGGTCCGGAACCTTTGGAGCGAGATGACGGGTCACCGCAGGGATACGAGATGGTGCGGACTGTCAGATGGCAGATGAACAGCGTGCGGGGTTCGGGATTCAGCAGGACCGGATGGCGAGGCAGGATCAGCTCTAGAAGAGAGATACGTGAGTATGGCAAAGCAACACCAGGAGACCTGACTCCTAGCTTGGAAAACACGAAGATCAGGCCCCGCCCCCTTGGACATTAAACCCCTTTATACCCTGTACCTGTTAGAGTCATTTCCTGTTAATGGACGCTGGCCCTTTAAGAAAGGGTCAGTGACCGCGCGCGCGCCCTAATGCGCGTGCGCGCGGCCCGGGTGCCAGAAGCCAGGGCAGGATGCTGAGAGGAGGACGCAGCAGAGCCGACCAGGGACTGGGAAGCCGACGGGCGCCGGGAGCGGGGACCAGGAGGCTTGGGAAGCGCGGGCACTGGAGGCTGGAGAGCGGGGAGCGTGGCAAGTGAGCCGGGGAGCGGAGCAGAGGACCCGGGGAGCGGGGCAGAGGACCCGGGGAGCGTGACAGTACCCCCCCCCCCACGCCCCCCTCCCCGCAACCGGGACAGGAAGGCACGGATCAGAGGAGTGCCCACGTTCACCCTGGGCTCCCAGGACCTATCCTCAGGACCATACCCTTCCCAGTCCACCAGGAAGAACTGTCGACCCCGTACGGTCTTCATGGCCACGATATCCCTTACCGCATAGACGTCGTCCTCAGCAATAGGAGGAGGGGCCGGACTGGCGGCAGCGGATAAGGGACCAAGGACAACCGGCTTTAGCAGAGACACGTGGAAGGAGTTGGGTATCTTCATCGTGGCCGGGAGCTGGAGTTTGTAGGAGACCTCATTGATCTTGCCGAGGATTTTAAACGGTCCGATGTAGCGAGGTCCCAGCTTGTAGGATGGTATCTTCAGTCGGATGTATTTGGAAGCAAGCCAGACGAGATCTCCCGGAGAGAAACACGGAGGATCCAGACGTCTCTTGTCCGCGTGTCTCTTCATCCGCAAGGATGCACGTGCAAGGGAGGCCTTAACTGAGTCCCAAATGGTTGTAAAGTCACGGAGTACTACATCAGCAGCAGGGACGTCCGAGGAAGAGGATACAGGCAATGGGACAGACGGCTGAAGTCCGTAGACGACATGGAAGGGAGAACTGGAGGAGGACTCACTGACGTGGTGATTATGGGAGAATTCAGCCCAAGGGAGAAGTGTGGACCAATCGTCATGATGGGCGTTGACGTAGTGCCGTAAGAAAGAGGTCAATATCTGATTGACCCGTTCCACTTGGCCGTTCGACTGAGGGTGGTAGGCCGAAGAAAAGTCCAGAGTCACTCCCAGATGTTTACAGAGAGCCCTCCAGAAGCAGGAGGTGAACTGAGTTCCTCTGTCGGACACGATGTGTGATGGAAAGCCATGCAAGCGGAAGATGTGATGTATATAGGCTTCCGCGAGTTCCTGAGCAGAGGGTAGTCCAGCCATAGGGACGAAATGAGCCATTTTAGAGAACCGATCCACCACGACCCATATGACTGTGTGTCCGGAGGATAATGGCAAGTCCGTAATAAAGTCCATCGCTATGTGTTGCCACGGAACTGAGGGTATCGGCAGAGGCAGAAGACGGCCATATGGCAGGTGTTTGGGCGTTTTGTTCCTGGCACAAGAGGAGCAGGCAGAGACAAAAGCAGCGACGTCCGTGCGAAGAGATGGCCACCAGTAATGACGTACAATCGCACCCCATGTTCTCTTCAGGCCAGCATGACCGGCTGTTTTCGAGGCATGACCCCAGTGTAACACTTTTTGCCTGTCGGTCTCAGAGACATAGGTCTTCCCGGGCGGTATCTGGGCCAGGGTGACAGGAGCCACTGGAATGATCTTGCTAGGAGAGATGATAGGTTGGGTAGTCACCTCCTCCTGCTCCATGGGCATGAAAGACCTAGACAAGGCATCAGCGCGTACATTCTTGTCCGCGGGTCGGAAATGGAGCTGGAAATCAAACCTGGCAAAGAATAAGGACCACCTGGCTTGCCGTGGGTTCAGTCGCTGAGCGGACCGCAGGTATTCCAGGTTCTTGTGGTCCGTGTAAATAAGCACAGGATACACTGCTCCTTCCAGAAGGTAGCGCCATTCCTCCAGAGCCAGTTTGACCGCCAATAGCCCTCGGTCACCGATGGTGTAGTTGCGTTCGGGCGCTGAGAAACTCTTGGAAAAGAAACCGCAAGTCACCATCTTCCCGGAAGAGGACTTCTGCATGAGCACTGCTCCGGCTCCCGAGGAAGAGGCATCCACCTCCAAGGTGAACTGGCGGTTTAATTCCGGCCGGTGGAGTACAGGAGAGGAGGCGAATGCCCGCTTCAGAGAGCAAAACGCGGCGTCGGCCGCAGGTGACCAGTCCTTCGGATTAGCCTCCTTTTTGGTCAAAGCGGAGAGAGGAGCAGTCAGGGCAGAGAAGTGAGGGATAAACTGGCGGTAGTAGTTGGCGAATCCCAGGAAACGTTGGATTGCCTTCAGTCCAGAAGGAGGAGGCCAGTTGAGAATGGAGGAGACCTTCTTTGGATCCATCTGTAGTCCGGTATCAGAGATGATGTACCCCGGGAAGGGGAGAGAAGACTGCTCAAAGACACACTTCTCGTACTTGGCGTAGAGACGATTCTCTCTCAGTCTTTGTAGAACCAGCTGTACGTTCTCTCTGTGGGTCTGGAGGTCCGGAGAGAACACAAGGATGTCATCCAGATACACTACTACACAGACGTAAAGAAGGTCCCGGAAAATGTCGTTCACCAATTCTTGGAAGACTGCTGGTGCATTACACAGGCCGAAGGGCATCACGCAGTATTCATAATGCCCATCACGAGTATTGAACGCGGTCTTCCATTCATCCCCAGAGCGGATGCGAACCAGATTGTAGGCACCCCGAAGATCCAGCTTGGTGAACACACGAGCTCCTCTAAGTCGGTCAAACAATTCGGGGATGAGCGGCAGGGGGTACTTGTTTTTTACGGTGATTTGATTCAATCCCCGGTAATCTATGCATGGGCGTAAGTCGCCTTCTTTCTTCTTGACGAAGAAGAAGCCTGCTCCCGCCGGAGAGGAGGATCTCCGAATGAATCCCCTTGCCAGGCTCTCTGTGATATAGGCAGACATGGCCCTTGTTTCGGCTGGAGACAACGGATATATCCGTCCTCGAGGTGGTGTTGTTCCTGGAAGCAGGTCGATGGCGCAATCGTAAGGACGATGCGGCGGAAGTACCTCAGATTCCTTTTTGTCAAAAACGTCTGCGAAGGACCAATAGGCCGAGGGCAGTTCCGGTAGGTTCTCTGGAACCGGAGGTCGTCGGATGGGTTGTATGGACTTCAGACACTTCTCATGGCACGAAGAGCCCCATCGGGTGATTTCGCCAGTGCCCCAGCTGACTGATGGTTCGTGTGTCCGCAACCAGGGAAGTCCCAGCAGGATTTGATGGGACATGTGTGGGAGGACATAGAGAGCGATGTTCTCGGTGTGCAGGGCACCGATACGCAGTTCGACCGGCCTGGTGATCCACGAGATGGTGTCAGAGAGGGGTCTCCCATCCACAGAGGCAATCACCAGGGGCTTGTCGAGTGGAGTAACAGGCACCTGGTACTTGTCCACCGTGGCATGCTGGATGAAATTGCCTGCTGCTCCGGAATCGAGGTACGCCTCAGCCGTGAACCGCGTCTCTCCCGTTGTCACTTGCACAGTCCACATAACCGGGTCTGAGAGAGTCCCAGCACCTAGGGTGGCCTCTCCTACCAACCCTAGGCTTTGGAGTTTCCCGGCCTTTCTGGACAGGAGCGTAGCAGGTGTGTGCCCTCTCCGCAGTAAAAGCAGAGACTTTTGGCGAGCCGCTCTGCTCGACGTTGTTCAGACTGTCGTACTCGGTCGATCTGCATAGGCTCGTGGACGGGATTCCCAGCTGTTGATGACTGTAGTACGGAGGGCTTCTGCGGAGGAGAGGAATGCCGTACCGGACGTCTCTCACAAGACAGCTCTTTGGAGCGCTCCTGAAAACGAATGTCCACTCGAGTCGCTAGGGCAATCAGGGCATCCAGGGTGGACGGCACGTCACGACCTGCCAGCTCATCTTTGATGCGACCCGAGAGTCCTTCCCAGAAGGCGGCTGTTAGGGCCTCGTTATTCCACCCGAGTTCTGACGCCAAAGTACGGAAACGGATGGCGTATTGACCCACCGTCAGTGTTCCTTGACGTAACCGGAGAAGGGATGAAGCAGACGCAGAGGCGCGTCCCGGCTTGTCAAAGGTGCTGCGAAAGGCCTGCAGGAACTCTTGAAGATCCTTGGTCATAGGGTCCTCCTTCTCCCACAAGGGGTTCATCCACGCCAGTGCCTCGCCCTCTAGGTGAGACATTATGAAGGCGACCTTGGCTTGGTCGGAGGCAAACAAATGTGGCAGCTGCGTGAAATGAAGGGAACATTGGTTTATGAAGCCCCTGCAGGTCTTGGGATCTCCGGCATAACGGGGTGGTGAAGCCAAACGGACTCTGCTAGCATCCGAAGAGGCTGCCACGGGTGCGGGAGCCGTGGATTGACTAGTGGAGGCCTGGGACGCAGAAGATGGGACCGAGGCTTGTAGCGTGGTCAGGCGGGCGTCCACGGAAGTCATAAAGTTCAGCATGCGGGTCTGGACTTCACGCTGGCGTTGGAGTTCCTCTTGCAAGGCCGCTAGTGCTGCAGCGGGATCCATGGCCTGATCTTACTGTCAGGGCAAGGCGGACGGGCAGACCCAGGAGGTGGATCCACTGGGCCGAACTCCAAGATGGTGGTAAGGAGTCCGGTAGCTGAAGCACTATAGGCAGCTGAACAGTCCGTGCATATGAGGATAACGGAGAAGTCCCTGGGACCACGGAGTCACTGATGGTAGTCCGGGTGACGCAGCTCAGGTTCGGAAGCCGAGATGATGTCAGGCGGGGTCCGGAACCTTTGGAGCGAGATGACGGGTCACCGCAGGGATACGAGATGGTGCGGACTGTCAGATGGCAGATGAACAGCGTGCGGGGTTCGGGATTCAGCAGGACCGGATGGCGAGGCAGGATCAGCTCTAGAAGAGAGATACGTGAGTATGGCAAAGCAACACCAGGAGACCTGACTCCTAGCTTGGAAAACACGAAGATCAGGCCCCGCCCCCTTGGACATTAAACCCCTTTATACCCTGTACCTGTTAGAGTCATTTCCTGTTAATGGACGCTGGCCCTTTAAGAAAGGGTCAGTGACCGCGCGCGCGCCCTAATGCGCGTGCGCGCGGCCCGGGTGCCAGAAGCCAGGGCAGGATGCTGAGAGGAGGACGCAGCAGAGCCGACCAGGGACTGGGAAGCCGACGGGCGCCGGGAGCGGGGACCAGGAGGCTTGGGAAGCGCGGGCACTGGAGGCTGGAGAGCGGGGAGCGTGGCAGGTGAGCCGGGGAGCGGAGCAGAGGACCCGGGGAGCGGGGCAGAGGACCCGGGGAGCGTGACAGCATGGTAGTCTTTGCTCATGACTAGTTACAAGTACTGAGAACCTGAGTATGGTAGTGCCCGATCATCACTAGTAGTTACCCGGCTCTTGGCACTAGGTAGGGAGGCACTGGCAATACCACTGCACCTAGTCAACGTAAGCAATTTTATTATTTTAATCTTTAGTGCTATTTGTGCTTGTTTTTCACAAGTCAGTTTCTCATGTGTGTTATTTTGGCACCTCAATAGTTATTAGTTTCTGCCTGAGCTGATGATGGGACCACTCGATTGTGGCTCCTTTTGTGTTTATTAGTTTTTCTCCATGTTTAGACCTTTGTCTTTTTTCCTGACTACTTACCTGCCTGACCACTCTGCCTTTGATGTGGATTTCCCGATTTTGAGGGTGACTATCTGATAACCCCTTCCCTGCCAGTCCTTCTGCCTGTGACCTCAACTCACGTTAGATGCTTCCATTTGTTCAGTGATGCTGAATTTATAGTTATCAAATCCATAATATAATCCATAACATCTGTATGTAATACTATGACAAGATATTATTACTGATGTCTGTATATAATATTCCGAGAGTGTATTATTATTGTTCTCTGTATGTAATATGAGAATATATTATTGATGTTTGTATACAATATGACAATATATTATTACTGATTTCTGTATATAATAAGGCAATATATTATTAGTGGTTTCTGGATATAATATGCCAAAATATTTTTGATGTCTGTATATAATATGAGAATATATTACTGATATCTGTATATAATATTATGAGAATATATTATCAATACTTTCTGTATATAATATGAGAATATATTCCTGATATCTGTATATAATATTATGAGAATATATCCTCCTCATTATATTATGTGGCTGCGCAGGATCCAGATGCCCGAGCTGGTGACGTCACTGAGAGATGAGGGAATCCTTCCTGACTGGGAATAGCCCCCGTTCTTCTCTTTGATTGGCTGTCCGCAGTCCAACCCTGACTGGGAACGTCTGCAGGTGTACGTTGCGCATGCGTCCTCCCCTGGAGCTGAGATTGTGGGGGGACTGCGGGGAGCCGGAGCGGCCGGGCGGCATGATGAGGAGCGGAGGTGTGGGAGACACGGATGATGGCCGGGAATGGGAGGTGAGGACCGTGCCCGCGCTCCTCCGTGCGGCCCGAGCTGTGCTGTGTGCAGCTGCAATACGGAGGCTGAGAGGTCACGTACATGACTGGTGCAGGGGTGACAGTGCGGGGGTCATAGCCTGAGATTATCCCCAGGCCCCACACTCACAGGCTGCACAGCATAGAGATCCTGCACAGCATAGAGATCCTGCCCAGCGTAGAGATCCTGCCCAGCGTAGAGATCCTGCCCAGCGTAGAGATCCTGCACAGCATAGAGATCCTGCACAGCATAGAAATCCTGCCCAGCATAGAGATCCTGCACAGCATAGAGATCCTGCACAGCATAGAGATCCTGCACAGCATAGAGATCCTGCACAGCATAGAGATCCTGCACAGCATAGAGATCCTGCACAGCATAGAGATCCTGCACAGCATAGAAATCCTGCCCAGCATAGAAATCCTGCCCAGCATAGAGATCCTGCACAGCATAGAGATCCTGCACAGCATAGAGATCCTGCACAGCATAGAGATCCTGCACAGCATAGAGATCCTGCACAGCATAGAGATCCTGCACAGCATAGAAATCCTGCCCAGCATAGAGATCCTGCCCAGCATAGAGATCCTGCCCAGCATAGAGATCCTGCCCAGCATAGAGATCCTGCCCAGCATAGAGATCCTGCCCAGCATAGAAATCCTGCCCAGCATAGAAATCCTGCCCTATAGATCTGCATAGGACTGAGGTCCATATATTATAGCGAGTAACGCGGCTCCGCTCCCATCACAGCGGTGTTATATTATAGGGGGTAACGCGGCTCCGCTCCCATCACAGCGGTGTTATATTATAGGGAGTAACACGGCTCCGCTCCCATCACAGCGGTGTTATATTATAGGGAGTAACACGGCTCCGCTCCCATCACAGCGGTGTTATATTATAGGGGGTAACGCGGCTCCGCTCCCATCACAGCGGTGTTATATTATAGGGAGTAACACGGCTCCGCTCCCATCACAGCGGTGTTATATTATAGGGGGTAACGCGGCTCCGCTCCCATCACAGCGGTGTTATATTATAGGGGGTAACGCGGCTCCGCTCCCATCACAGCGGTGTTATATTATAGAGAGTAACACGGCTCCGCTCCCATCACAGCGGTGTTATATTATAGGGGGTAACGCGGCTCCGCTCCCATCACAGCGGTGTTATATTATAGGGAGTAACACGGCTCCGCTCCCATCACAGCGGTGTTATATTATAGGGGGTAACGTGGCTCCGCTCCCATCACAGCGGTGTTATATTATAGAGGGTAACGCGGCTCCGCTCCCATCACAGCTGTGTTATATTATAGGGGGTAACGCGGCTCCGCTCCCATCACAGCGGTGTTATATTATAGGGGGTAACGCGGCTCCGCTCCCATCACAGCGGTGTTATATTATAGAGGGTAACGCGGCTCCGCTCCCATCACAGCTGTGTTATATTATAGGGGGTAACGCGGCTCCGCTCCCATCACAGCGGTGTTATATTATAGAGGGTAACGCGGCTCCGCTCCCATCACAGCGGTGTTATATTATAGGGGGTAACGCGGCTCCGCTCCCATCACAGCGGTGTTATATTATAGAGGGTAACGCGGCTCCGCTCCCATCACAGCGGTGTTATATTATAGGGGGTAACGCGGCTCCGCTCCCATCACAGCGGTGTTATATTATAGGGAGTAACACGGCTCCGCTCCCATCACAGCGGTGTTATATTATAGGGGGTAACGCGGCTCCGCTCCCATCACAGCGGTGTTATATTATAGGGGGTAACGCGGCTCCGCTCCCATCACAGCGGTGTTATACTATAGGGGGTAACGCGGCTCCGCTCCCATCACAGCGGTGTTATATTATAGGGAGTAACACGGCTCCGCTCCCATCACAGCGGTGTTATATTATAGGGGGTAACGCGGCTCCGCTCCCATCACAGCGGTGTTATATTATAGGGGGTAACGCGGCTCCGCTCCCATCACAGCGGTGTTATATTATAGAGGGTAACGCGGCTCCGCTCCCATCACAGCGGTGTTATATTATAGGGGGTAACGCGGCTCCGCTCCCATCACAGCGGTGTTATATTATAGGGGGTAACGCGGCTCCGCTCCCATCACAGCGGTGTTATATTATAGGGGGTAACGCGGCTCCGCTCCCATCACAGCGGTGTTATACTATAGGGGGTAACGCGGCTCCGCTCCCATCACAGCGGTGTTATATTATAGGGAGTAACACGGCTCCGCTCCCATCACAGCGGTGTTATATTATAGGGGGTAACGCGGCTCCGCTCCCATCACAGCGGTGTTATATTATAGGGAGTAACACGGCTCCGCTCCCATCACAGCAGTGTTATAGGGGGTAACGCGGCTCCGCTCCCATCACAGTGGTGTTATATTATAGGGAGTAACACGGCTCCGCTCCCATCACAGCAGTGTTATAGGGGGTAACGCGGCTCCGCTCCCATCACAGTGGTGTTATACTATAGGGGGTAACGCGGCTCCGCTCCCATCACAGCGGTGTTATATTATAGGGAGTAACACGGCTCCGCTCCCATCACAGCGGTGTTATATTATAGGGGGTAACGCGGCTCCGCTCCCATCACAGCGGTGTTATATTATAGGGAGTAACACGGCTCCGCTCCCATCACAGTGGTGTTATATTATAGGGAGTAACACGGCTCCGCTCCCATCACAGCAGTGTTATAGGGGGTAACGCGGCTCCGCTCCCATCACAGCGGTGTTATACTATAGGGGGTAACGCGGCTCCGCTCCCATCACAGCGGTGTTATATTATAGGTGGTAACACGGCTCCGCTCCCATCACAGCGGTGTTATATTATAGAGGGTAACGCGGCTCCGCTCCCATCACAGCGGTGTTATATTATAGGGGGTAACGCGGCTCCGCTCCCATCACAGCGGTGTTATATTATAGGGAGTAACACGGCTCCGCTCCCATCACAGCGGTGTTATATTATAGGGGGTAACGCGGCTCCGCTCCCATCACAGCGGTGTTATATTATAGGGAGTAACACGGCTCCGCTCCCATCACAGCAGTGTTATAGGGGGTAACGCGGCTCCGCTCCCATCACAGTGGTGTTATATTATAGGGAGTAACACGGCTCCGCTCCCATCACAGCAGTGTTATAGGGGGTAACGCGGCTCCGCTCCCATCACAGCGGTGTTATATTATAGGGGGTAACACGGCTCCGCTCCCATCACAGCGGTGTTATATTATAGGGGGTAACGCGGCTCCGCTCCCATCACAGCGGTGTTATATTATAGGGGGTAACACGGCTCCGCTCCCATCACAGCGGTGTTATATTATAGGGGGTAACGCGGCTCCGCTCCCATCACAGCGGTGTTATATTATAGGGGGTAACGCGGCTCCGCTCCCATCACAGCGGTGTTATATTATAGGGAGTAACACGGCTCCGCTCCCATCACAGCGGTGTTATATTATAGGGAGTAACACGGCTCCGCTCCCATCACAGCGGTGTTATATTATAGGGGGTAACGCGGCTCCGCTCTCATCACAGCTGTGTTATATTATAGGGGGTAACACGGCTCCGCTCCCATCACAGCGGTGTTATATTATAGGGGGTAACACGGCTCCGCTCCCATCACAGCAGTGTTATATTATAGAGAGTAACACGGCTCCGCTCCCATCACAGCGGTGTTATATTATAGGGGGTAACGCGGCTCCGCTCCCATCACAGCGGTGTTATATTATAGGGGGTAACGCGGCTCGCTCCCATCACAGCGGTGTTATATTATAGGGGGTCACGCGGCTCCGCTCCCATCACAGCAGTGTTATATTATAGGGGGTAACACGGCTCCGCTCCCATCACAGCGGTGTTATATTATAGGGGGTAACGCGGCTCCGCTCCCATCACAGCGGTGTTATATTATAGGGGGTAACGCGGCTCGCTCTCTCCCTCTTCCCTTTCCCTCTCCCAGTATCACTGAAATTGGGAGCAAGCTGCAGTCATTAGTGGGAGCAGAGTTACACAGATCAGCCTGCACTGGCCTGCTCGTGATAAGTAGTCAGGCTACTGATCAGATCCTGCTGATAAAACACTGATTTTATTGGTACTACAGCACAGCCTAATAAGTGACACATCACTGGAATCAGGATCTCATCCACTACATTATGGTGCTCTCACATTAAATAGCTAAAACCTGCTGACTGGTTCCCTTTTCAAGGAGTTTTTTGGTGGATCTGCTCGAAAAACAGCAAACCCACCGTAAATGAACGCGGCAACTGCAAATCCTAAGAATTGATTGTTGTACATCAGATCCTTTACTTGTATCATAATTGATATATGATCACATTTTGGTGTGTGCTTGTAGTATAGATTGTATTATTATTTTGTCATCAGTGGTTAGTGCTGAGATAAGTATAAAAAGCGATAACGCTAGTTTCTGATGGCTGCGTATTCATGAATGCTCCGGTCTGGTCACATCTAGAGTTGAGCGATGTTCGAGGTTCATTTTGGGGGGTCTTCGAGTCGTTCGATGAACTCGAACGATTTGCTTCAGGTTCGGCAGTTTGCGTTACCGTTCGATAATGGTTCGATCACCAAAAGCGTGGCTTTTCACAGTAAGTATGTGCGCATGCCGTGTATTTGCATGCATCCTGCGTCCCCAGCACATTCCCTCTCTCTTTCCTACTCACCGATCATGGGCACGGCACTGCACGGCTGTCACAAAGCTCCAGCGGCTTTTCCTCTTTTGAAAATGACTGCCGCTCATTATTCAATCTGGTATTCCCTGCTTTCCCCGCCCACCGGCGCCCATGATTGGTTGCACTCAGACACGCCCCCACGATGAGTGACAGCTATCTCACTGCAACCAATCACAGCAGCCGGTGGGCGGGTCTATATCGTGCAGTAAAATAAATAATTTAAAAAGAAAAACAAACTACCGTTCCCCCTTCCCCCCCACCCCTTAATTTTGATACCAGCCAGGATAAAGCCACACGGAGGCTGGTATTGCCAGGATGGGGAGCGCCACGTTATGGGGAGCCCACCACCCTAACAATATCAGCTAGCAGCCGCCCGGAATTGCCGCATCCATTAGATGCGACAGTCCCGGGACTCTACCTGGCTCATCCCGAATTGCCCTGATGCAGTGGCAATCGGGGTAATAAGGGGTTAATCATGGCAGGCGTCTCCCCGAGATACCTTCCATGATTAACGTGTAAGTGAAAGTAAATAAACACACACAACGAAAAATACTTTATTTGGAATAAAAGACAAAATAAAACCTCATTTACCTCTTTATTAATCCCCAAACAACAATCCAGGTCCGAAGTAATCCACACGACACTGTCAGCTCTGCTACATGAAGCTGACAGGGAGCGCCGTAGAACACGAGCGCTCTGTGTCAGATCCACGCAGCACCTGACGTGAGCCACGCTGTCACCGGAGACTTCACTCAGGTAGTGCCTGTTTGTGATCTCTCTCTCTCTCTTTCTGCAATACAGAGGTCAAGATTACCAAATCTTCCTATGCTTTTCATTAAAGGCAGTGGCTCAATGGGTAGAGCTGCTGCCTAAGGAGAATTACTTCACGAGTTCGAGTCCCGGCCGTCCCAGTAAAGAATTTTTATTTTTTTTTTCCAATTTTAAAGTTTTATTAAACTTTCAAAAACATACATGAGAAAAACACGGAGCCGTGCTGTAACGAATAGCACACATCGAAAGTCTGCAAACTATCATGGGTTTCATAATGAAATGTCGAAGATTACAATAATACATGAATAATCGTTTTGAACCCTATAAAATAGTAAAACAAAGGAGAAAGCTAAAGAAAAGAGACAGTTATGAGGTGTAAAGAGGAAAAAGCGGGTCAGAGAAAGAAGTGAAAGGATAGGAAGTAGGACGCAGCGACCGGGACTGATACATCGTCTATTGGACCAAGACTTATCAAAAGGGTGGTATATTATCTGAGGAATAATGGGGCCAGGGTACCTGTCTTCCGGGAGTTAGATTAATTCCAGAAATTTTTTACCCAAGAGGAATGATTCCCACTGAAACCATTTGGTGGCCGTCTCCACTGTCTGCCCACGTGACTGGGCCATCACCATTTCCATTCGGCGAATCACATTCACCTCCATTACCCACTCATCCAACGTCGGTGGGATAGGGTCCTTCCAATGACGTGGAAACACTGTCTTGGCAGCCTGGAGAAGGTGACCTAAATGGATTTTTTATAGACCTTTTCGGATATGTCAAAGATATATAGTAAGACTGCTTCTGGGCAGCTTGGGACTACAGTCCCGGTGACCTCTTGGATGGCTGCTAGTACTTTGTTCCAAAAGACCGACAATCTCGGGCAGTACCACCAGATGTGTGACATGGTGCCCCTCTGCACTCCACAGCGCCAGCACGTATCAGGGACTTCAGGACACCACGCATGAAGAGATGTCGGGACCCTGTACCACCTAGAAAGTATTTTATAGCTGGTTTCTTGCATCCTGGTGGCTACCACTGACCTGTTGGTCAGATGGAAACAGCGCTCCCATTGACTCCTAGGGAACGTCTGATTGAGCTCTGCTCCCAAGCCGCACAGAAGCGAGGGGGGGGCGTCTCCGCCGCGCTTGTCATAAACTTGTACACCCTTGATATTGCATGGCGCGTATCAGAAGACTCACTACAAAGGTTTTCAAAAGGTGTTTGGGGCGGACAGTGGGCCATGACAGTGTCTTGGGAGGTTATAAAGTGTTTGAGTTGGGCATATTCAAAATGGAACCGCAGTTTGAAGTTGCGATTCTCTACAATCTCCCGGAGCGGAAGGAGGGAACCCCCCGGGGCCACCTGGTTTAATCTCAAGGGGTTTAGTTTCGTGCTGCCCAGAAAATTATTGGACGATGCTCCTGGCAGGAACTCTGGATTGTCAGTCAGTGGCATAAGGGGTCCTCTAAGCTGGATCATAAGGTTGCGTGATGACATTGAGTGTATCGTTTTCAATGTTTGTTTGGTGCTGTAGGACATCTCAATTTTATGTTTGGTGAGGAGAGGCCAGGTCCACGGCAGGGTCAGAATTGATAAAGTGCACAAATCTTGCGCCAGGCCAACCCAGAGCTTAGACCCCGAGCAGTGCAGAAGGTCCAGGACCCTGGCGTAAGCGGCTGCCGTGTAGTATCGCCTACAATCAGGCAAACCCGCTCCTCCTGCGTTCTTGGTCCTAGTTAAGACACTGCATCTCAAGCAAGCCCGCTTCTTGGACCAAACAAATTGATTGAATAAGCATTGTGTCTTGGCCCAGTATGCTGTCGGGATGTAGACCGTAACCGTCTGTATTAAGTACAACAGTCGTGGCGAGGCCGTCATCCTGAGAGCGCTGATCCTGCCAAACCACGACAAAGTACCTTTTTGCCATGAGGCCAAATCTCCCTCGAGCCTTGACAGAAAAGTTTGATAATTTAATTGAAAGCGCCTGGTCGGGTCGGCAGGGATCTTTATGCCCAAATATCCAATACTGCCGTGGGGTGGCCATCGGAAGGGAAAATTTGGTTTAAGAGCATTTACCACTGTTGGGGGCTGAGAGACATTTAGGGCCTCCGATTTATCAAAATTGATTTTGAAGTTGGACCATTTGCTGAAGCGGTTTAGCTCCAGTAGTAGAGATGGGAGGGATGTGAGAGGGTTACAAAGATAAATAAGGAGATCATCGCCAAACGCGGCACATTTATGCTCCCGGTTGGCGATCTTAATACCCTGTATGTCCGGGTTATTCCTGATAGCCGATAACAGATGCTCCATTACTAGAACATAAAGTAAAGGTGACAAGGGACAACCCTGCCGGGTCCCGTTCCGGATGGAGAAGGGTTTCGACAGAGTGCCATTGATCTTAAGATATGCAGTTGGGGAATGATATAAGGCCATAATCTTGGATGAGAAAACGGGTCCTAGGCCTATATGCTCCAGTGTCTGTGAGAGTGATTGCCATGAGACTCTGTCGAAAGCCTTCTCAGCATCCAAAGATAGCAACATCAGAGGAAGTTTTTTAGTATGTGCGTGTTGGATTAGGTCTAGGGTCTTTATGGTATTGTCCCTCGCCTCCCTACCCGGGACAAACCCGACCTGATCTAAATTAATCAGGTCAGGAAGCAGAGGGCTCAATCTATTTGCCAAAAGCTTGGCGTAGATTTTTAAATCAACATTGAGGAGTGATATCGGTCTGAAACTGCTACATGCCGTGGGGTCTTTTCCCGCTTTACGGATCAGGGAAATATGGGCAGTGGTGGAATGAGGCGGGAAAGGGACAGAGTCCGAAATTGAATTGAAGGAAAGAAGCATTAAGGGAGCTACCTGCTCCGCAAAGGCCTTGTAAAATTTGGCAGGGAATCCGTCGGGTCCAGGACTCTTGTTACCCGGTGTGTCGCGGATCACCGTCAACAAATCATTCAATAAGAATGGCCTTTCCAGTTCCTCGATTACGGAGCTACTAAGACGCCGAAAAGGTGAGGGCATTGAGGGGCATCCGTCACTCGGCTCAGGGGGCTCGACAGGTAAATTATATAACTTGGAATAGAAATCATGAAAAGTATTAGATATGTCAGGGGTGGCATAGAGCAATTCGTCGCCTGAGTTCTTGATGCAAGGTATAAGGGTGTGGGCTCTCCTTTCTCCCAGCGCATTAGCCAACAGCCTGCCTGGCTTGTCCCCAAACTCATAAAATCTCCCCTTTCCTACCTGTAATAGGCGCTTATATGAGGAATCCAATAGTTTTTTAACCTCTATCCTGGCCTGTAGAAGAGCCTGTAAATTTGCGGCTGATAAGGCTATGACACATTTCAATGCTTCCCACTTATAAGTGGGGGCTGTGTCATCTACTGAGTGGTCCTCTACAAACCTTGTGATAGAGGACTGAACATCCGCAACACAGATCTCATCCAGCAGCAACGACTCGTTCAGCCGCCACGACCCTCTGGGGGCCTGGAGGGAGGGAATCTCAATCGTACAATAGACCGGTGCATGGTCTGACCACAATATGCTATCCATCTCAGTGTGCTGAATCCAAGGGAGAGCATTGTGCTGTAATATGTAGTCTATGCGACTATATGAGTCTTGGGTATGGGAATAGAAACTATAGTCTCTGTCAGATGGATGTTTCAGTCTCCAGGTGTCGAACAGTTGAATGCGCAATAGAGCTTTTTTGATCCGTTTAATGGTGGTGTAAGCAATGTTAGATTTCCCCCTGGAGTTATCCAAAGAGGGGTCAAGGGTGACATTGAGGTCGCCACATAAAATAACTGTACCTTGTATTAGGGGGATCGCAGCGTCCACCAGACGTGTAACAAAGCTGTCCTGTTTTTGATTTGGAGCGTATGCATTAATGATTGTGAGTGTTTGGTCCCCCACCCTCATTGAGAGGATAATATATCTTCCAAGACTATCTGTCATGCACTTTAGGATTTGATGTGGGAGGGTTTTATGGATAGCTATCGCCACACCCTTAGAGCGGGAATTCGGGTTGTCTGAGGATACCCATGTCTGATGATACTTATTTTTAAGAATGGGGGCGTGTCCTTGTTTGAAATGGGTCTCCTGAAAACACACCATGCTCACCTTCCGTTTATGAAGGTGGTACAATATCTGCGATCGTTTCTCCGGAACATTGAGGCCCCTGGCATTGAAAGAAGCGATAGTTAGGTCCGCCATTTATAAGAGAGTAAGACATTAGAGATATATGAGAAAGGGGATTGAACACGATCAGCCCAGCCGCCAAAGAAAGGGAGAGGAAGAGATTTTAGATGGGTAGGAAAACAAAAAGAGCATCAGGTAAAAAGACCTTGCACAGTAACCCAAGTCCGAACAAACGTTCCTAGGGAACATATCCGCCTTGTCTAGGCAGGACAGAGGATCCCGACCTATTTGGGGAAAAAGGATGTCAGACATAACCAAGTAGAGCTCTGGATATACTAAAAACGTTAGAGATAACCATAAATACCGGCAAAAGAATTAAATGCTGATATAATACGGGCAGTGGATAAACTTTAAAGCAACAAGTAAGTCATTTCGCTTTGAATATCTGTAGATAAGATAGGTCATAGAGGCGTACGCAGCCTCTGAGCCTCTCTATGTCGGGTAACGAGGGCGACCCGCCCCACGGCCCCGTTCTCCTCTCGGAGGTAGCCCCCTGTTGGACCCAGAAGGTGGGGTTGGTCTGGTATAGGCGAATCTTTCCCTGGGGACCCAGGGCTGGAGTAGAGTAAGTGGGCAGGCCAAGTTCTTGGTGAACGCCGGGACATCCTCTGGGGAGCGCAGGACCCACCATCGAGAGTCCTTCTGTACCGATAATGAGAATGGGAATCCCCACCGGAACGGTAGTCCCTTTTCTTTTAAGACATCCAGGAGGGGCTTGAGGGTAGCCCGTTGGGCTAGGGTGTGTCTTGAGAGGTCTGGCATGATGCGGATGGCATAGCCGTTGTATGTTAGGTTCGGTTTCTTCCTGGCTGCTTGTAAAATGGCCTCCTTTACCGCAAAGAAATGCACTCTGCACACAACATCCCTTGGGCGGGGGTCCTCTGGATCCGGGGGGCGTAGGGCCCTATGGGCTCTGTCAAGCTCTAGAGGGGTTCCTGGTGGCTTCTTTAACAGATTGTTAAAAATGGAACGGAGGACAGTAGGGATATCAGGGGCCACAATTGATTCAGGAAGACCTCTAATACGTAGATTGTTCCTTCTGTTTCTGTTTTCTTGATCATCTACGTGTTGTTGAAGGGCAAATAATTGCTTAGATTGATTCATCACTGTCTCTTGGATGGATTGAATAGAAACTTGAGAAGTTGATTGCTGCTCGGTAAGGGTATCAACCCTATGAGTAAGGGGTACTTCACACACAGCGAGATCGCTACTGAGATCGCTGCTGAGTCACGTTTTTTTGTGACCTCATTAGCGATCTCGCTGTGTGTGACACTGAGCAGCGATCTGGCCCCTGCTGTGAGATCGCTGCTCGTTACACACAGTGCTGGTTCGTTTTTTTATTGTTGCTCTCCCGCTGATAAGCACACATAGCTGTGTGTGACAGCGAGGGAGCAACAATCCTGAATGTGCGTCTGACAGCCTGCGGTAAGCTGTAACCAAGGTAAACATCGGGTAACCAAGGTGGTTACCCGATATTTACCTTCGTTACCAGCCTCCGCAGCTCTCACGCTGCCAGTGCCGGCTCCTGCTCCCTGCACACGCTAAATTAAGCGGTGTGAGCTGGTAACTAAGGTAAACATCGGGTAACCATACCCGATGTTTACCTTAGTTACCAGTGTCCGCAGCTTCCAGACGCCAGCTCCGTGCAAGCGCAGCGTTGCTTGCACGTTGCTGCTGGCTGGGGGCTGGTCACTGGTCGCTGGTGAGATCTGCCTGTTTGACAGCTCACCAGCGACCATGTAGCGATGCAGCAGCGATCCTGACCAGGTCAGATCGCTGGTCGGATCGCTGCTGCATCGCTAAAGTGTGAAGGTACCCTTAGTGAAGAGAGATCAGACCGTAGTTGGATAAATTCCTGTTTACATTCCGCCACCACTTGATTAGCCAGTGCTGCAATGTCGTTTTTGGTGGGGATTGCTTGTAACAGTGCTTGCAGATCTGCCAAGGATGCCGGGCGATCTTCACTCGTCAAGGAGGGCGGCAGCATGAGACATATTGGGGTATGCATAAAAAGAGTCCTGTATAGCTGGGTCATATATCATTTTCTGTGTATTTTGGGGGTTGTTCATGCCCTCCCACAGCGGTGGCCCGGTTACAAGACGGCGTGGGGGAGTTCATTGGTATCAAAGTGCCCCCATCCAGAACCCCGTCTGCGGCAATCTGGCTCACGGCCCAGGAGGATCCCGTGCACCTACTGTCTGGAGAGGTGGGGGGCACCTCCTTTTGAGGTATCCCCCAGAATTCAGCAGTCTCCACCATTGACTCATGCGGTCCTCCTCCGTCCCCAGGTCCCCCTGGTGTTCGTGTGGCCCCTGGTGAGGGAGTGTGGTTCGTGCCATTGCCATCACTCCTGGTATGGACCCCTTTCAGCATGTCTCCCCTCCACCCCTGTACCTGTAATTGTGGGCCAGGCAGTCCTTCAGGGGTGTCTGCTACTGCCTCCTCGCTGGAATCAGGCGCCCCTGTGTGGGAGGCTGGCAGCTCCTGGACTCCAGCCGCACTGCGCGGCGTCTGATTCTTCATTGCCCGGGGCTGCAGCGGTGAGTCATCACCTGGGCACGTGTGCACTCCACGCTCGTGCGGCGCAGCTTTCCAGACTCCGCTGGCGCCGGCTGCAGGTAAGTTGTGGGCACTCCCCGCTCCCATCGGCAACGCGTAGGGGTGTAGGACAGGTAAGGTCGCGGGTGTCCCGTCCTCCAGCGCCGATCCTCCAGGCCGCGTCGCAGGTAGGCGGGCGCCATCTTGGAATGGCGCCGGCAGACTCACCGCTCCTCCCGCCGCGGGGTTCTTGACTGTGTGCACCGCCGCTGTGGATCCCTCGGTGGGACCATTTACATCCCGGGGGGTCTCTGCTACGTCATCCCTCCTCTGGGCCTCCAGCATTCCCGTACTCTCAGGCACCAGGACAGGAGCAGGGACCGGTTCAGGCTCTGCAGCCGCAGTTCATGCTCCGGCTGTGGAGGTGCCCCAGACTCCCTGTAGCGGGTGAAATAAGCCCCAATATTGTACTGGGGTGCAGGGGGCTGACTTGGGCTTGCTCTTTTTGGCGGTAGATTTGCCCATTTTTCATGTAAAAGCCGGCTTTATGGGGGATTGTATAGAGGAGCTCCAGAAAAGCACGTCCTCACTCAGCCATGTCTAGCTCCGACCCCCTGAAGTATTTAATTTAATTTATTTTTAATTTTAAATTATAATTATAATTTATTTATAATTATAAATTAATTTAATTATGCAGGAGGAGCCGGATATCAGCTGTTAGCCGCGGGACACACCTCTAAAATCGGAGCAGTTCATACAGTCCTGGATGGAGGATGCTTTACCTTGTAGTTCTGCAGCTGCTGTCTGCTCTAGTCCATACAGACAGACAACAGCTGCAGAACTACAAGGCTCAACATACTCCATCCAGGACTGTATGCAGGAGTTTTTTGCCCACAAAAAAAATGACGTGGACTTCGCCATATTTTTGTATGCTAGCCAGGTACAGCAGGCAGGTACGGCTGCCCCCAACCCCCAGCTGCCTATTTTTACCCGGCTGGGAACTAATAATATAGGGAGTAAACACTGAGGTGTGGGAGGGCACCAAATGTAAAAAACCAGTATAAGTCTGATCAGGGGGATCAAAACACCACTAGCACATTTTAGAAAGCTGAGACAGTTTTCACTGAATTTCATGAAATAATTAAAAAAAAAAAAATGACATAGGCTTCGCCCCATTTTTGTGTCCAGCCAGGTACAACTAGGCAGCTGGGGATTGGAATCCGCAGCACAGGTTGGCCCGAGCTTTCTGGGCCCCTCTGCTGCGAACTGCAGTCCGCAGCCGCCCCAGAAAATGGCGCTTTCATAGAAGTGGCATCATCTGGCGCTGTAACCAACTCTTCCAGCGGCCCTGGTGACGGGTGGCTCGCTAGGTAATAATGGGTTAATACTAGCTTTGTTTTACTTGCTAGTATTAAGCCAGAGATTCTTAATGTCAGGCAAGTTTGACTCGGCCATTAAGAATCTCCAATAAAGGGTTAAAAAAAAAAAGACACCACACAGAGAAAAAAATACTTTTAATAGAAATAAATACACAGACACAATTAGAGACTCCATGTTTATTACTCCCGCTCAGCCCTCCACGATCCTGGTGTCCTGTCTTCTTTCTCCTTCAACCCATGCAGCTCTGCTACATCAGACAGCACTGCATGAGAGGAAGACGCTCCTGCTCCCGTGCAGTCTAATCACTCAGTAAGTGAGCAGAGGCTGCGGGTTGTAAGCGGTGACGTCACCGCTGCCACCGTTGAAATAGTAATCTGACAGGTGGGTTACTATAGCAATGGTGATCTCCGTTATTCACCGGCTGTGGCATCCTTGCATGTGGGCTGACTCTGTACATGCAGGAACGGGGAGCCAAGCATGTGCCCAAGCATCTCGCCGGTACACAGAGGCTCAAACGAGCACCGCGTACTGGAGAGATGCACTGACAGGACCTAGCATGACGTCTAGCCATGTGACCAGTCTGTAGCCAATGAGATAATAGACATGTGACTAGTCACATGCTATTTTGACATCACGATAGGTCCTATCATCAGTGCTGGTTACCGGGAGGGTGCAGCGATGATCGGAAGGAAAAGCGGCGGGAGACAGAGTGCAGGACGCGTCGCGAGGACCTGTAAATGTAATGGCAATGTTTATTAACTGTATGTGTACATGTATAATGTGTTTGTATGTGTTTTTGTTTGCCTGCCATTGTTTTCAATGGGGTTTGAAGGTGTTCGTCGAACGGCTCGCCGAACTGAGCCGCCGTTCGACGAACCGAACTCGAACACTAGGGGGGTGGCTCAACACTAGTCACAGCCCCAGGAAGGGTCGATGTGCTCCAGTACTTTCTGATGTCTCTAGCGCTTCATTCTAAAACGAGGATGATACATGTTTTTTCTTATTTTCCCCAGTTCCTTGTGTGCAAGAGGAAGCTGGAAAGTAAAAAAGAAGCGTTACTCATCCTCTCCAAAGAGCTGGACACATGTCAGCAGGAGCGGGACCAGTACAAGCTGATGGCGAACCAGCTCCGAGAGCGGCACCAGGCGCTGAAGAGGAAGTATCGGGAGCTAATCGTATGTATGATCTTCCTTATATCATATATATTATTATTTATTTTTTATTTTTTATTTTGAGTGGTGTCCGGAATGCGGAAATTATAAACTATTCTTTTTATGTTTTGATATTATTTTTTTTTTGTTTTATTTTTACACTTTTCATTGTATGATCTTTTTTTTTTTTTCTATAGCAATATAGAAAATATACGGTATCCATATTTTTAAATATACAGTATATTTACCACTTGTACATTTTTCATGGGCATTGCAGAGATGGCGCTAGAGCTTGTGCCAGCCTTGCCAAGTAGCTGTAATTTGTGGTGAGCAAAAACCTGATATACATTAACATGGTGGAGGCGAGGACATTATCATTGCAATTATGGGTCCATCGTTTAAAGGGGTTGTCCAGGCTTGTGATGAAAGTCTACAGTCACTATGTTTGACTGTAGACCTATGAATCCTCAGTGTGTGCACCGCACGGTATAAGGCTATGTGCGCATGGTGCGTAATTTAATGCGTTTCCTCTGCATATTGCAGTGCAACATAAACGCATGCGTCCTGCGTCCCCAGTACAATCTATGAAGATTGTGCATAATCCCTCCACACGTTGCGTTTGAGAGTGCAGCGATTTGCATGCTGAAAGTTTGATCAGAATTGCTGCACTCAAAAAAACAACATGTCATTTAGTTTGTGCTTTGGATGCTGCTCCCACTATGTCTATGGGAGAGGGAGCAATCAGGGCGCATGAAATCGCCATCTATTCTGCAGACACACTGCATCCATTACACAGTGTTTCTGCAGTGATTTGAAGCGCACGTGCACTGCCAAATCCCTGCAGATTTTTCAGCATGGACACTACGCAACATGCCCGGTGCGAGCGAGCAAATATCCTAGCCCCCCCCCACCGGTGCGAGTGAGCAAATATCCCCCCCCCCCCCCCGATGTGAGCGAGCAAATATCCCTCCCCCCTTCCCCCGGTGCGAGCGAGCAAATATCCTCCCCCCCCCCGGTGCGAGCGAGTAAATATCCTCTCCCCCCGGTGCGAGCGAGCAAATATCCTCCCCGGTGCAAACGTCTCTGCTCTATTTCCCCATAAAATAGTCTAAATAGTTCAAACAGCTCTTAATAATGGAGTTTAAGTGAAAAAGATGCAATATAAGGTAATTGAATACATTACAAAGATTAATAGCTTGAAAAGACAGATCAATAATTAAATTAAAAAGGTTAGTTACTTATTAAGCACTGCTCAATGAAGGCATAGTTTTGATTGGTGACTCCAGCCTTAGGCCATGTGCACACGTTGCGTATTTGGTGAGGTTTTTACCTCAGTATTTGTAGCCAAAACCAGGAGAGGGTGATAAATACAGCAGTGGTGCTCGTGTTTCTATTATACTTTTCCTCTGATAGTTCCACTCCTGGTTTAAGCTACAAATACGGAGGTAAAAACCTCACCAAATACTCAACTTACGTTGCCTAAACATGTCTTCTGACTCCCTATAATCTCACTCAACCGCATTCTCTCTCTCTCTTCCCTGTGATTTATACTGCAGCACTGCTTGCTCAAGTTCGATTTCTGTGTCAAATTGTAAGCTCTCCATGAAAAAAGTAAATGTAAGGCCCCGTGCACACGGTGAGTATTTGGTGAAGTTTTTTTACCTCAGTATTTGTAGCCAAAACCAGGAGCGGCACAATCAGAGGAAAAGTATAAAAGAAACACATCACCACTGCTGTATTTATCAACCACTCCTGGTTTTGGCTACAAATACTGAGGTAAAAAACTCACCAAATACTGAACATGTGAACGAGATCTTATACTGAGAAACCTATAATAATTCTAAACTAAATCCGAGAGAAAAATATCATGTAATTACCACACAGCTAACAAGACAATAAACCTCAAAAAAAGTGAATCTTTCTATAGGCAAATACAGTATAATACGTCAGAATATGGGGTAGCTGACAATTTGGGGCACCTCCCTGTGGGAATATATCTGTGCTGACAAGAGTGTACAGTGGGTACGGAAAGTATTCAGACCCCTTTTAAATTTTTCACTCTTTGTTTCTTTGCAGCCATTTGGTAAATTCAAAAAAAGTTCTTTTTTTTTCTCATAAATCTTCACCCCATTCCGAATCTTGACAGAAAAAAAACAGAAATGTAGACATTTTTGCAAATCCAGATTTGTTTAATTGAACTGATAGGACTTGATTTGGAAAGGCACACACCTGTCTATATAAGATCTCACAGCTCACCGTGCATGTCAGACCAAATGAGTATCATGAGGTCAAAGGAACTGCCCAAGGAGCTCAGAGACAGAATGGTGGCAAGGCACAGATCTGGCCAATGTTACCAAAGAATTTCTGCAGTCAGTGCTCAAGGTTCCTAAGAGCACAGTGGCCTCCATAATCCTTAAATGGAAGAAGTTTGGGACTACCAGAACTCTTCCTAAACCTGGCTATCCAGCCAAACTAAGCAATCATGGGAGAAGAGCCTTGGTGAGAGAGGTAAAGAAGAAGCCCAAGATCACTGTGGCTGAGCTCCAGAGATGCAGTAGGGAGATGGGAGAAAGTTCCACAAAGTCAACTATCACTGCAACCCTCCACCAGTTGGGCCTTTATGGCAGAGTGGCCCGACAGAAGCCTCTCCTCAGTGCAAGACAACTAGCTATATAGCAAGGATAAAATGTAACTTTTAATATTAGATATCTAAAGCAGACAATACATGATAGAATATTAAAGTGCAGTGCATTAAAATGTAAAAAAAAGGATAGATCTCGCACGATTTTTCTCCACGAGTAGATCATACACCACCGGATATACAAAGGTGGAAGAGGGCCAAATTGAAAATAAAGGAGACAACTCTGTGACCATTCTTAACTGGCACAGCCAGAGCCCTGAACTAAACCCAATTGAGCATCTCTGGAGAGCCTTGAGAATGGCTGTCCACCAATGTTCACCATCCGACCTGACTGAATTAGAGAGGATCTGCAAGGAACAAGGGCAGAGGGTCCCCAAATCCAGGGGGTGAAGAACTTGTTGCATCATTCCCGAGACTCATGGCTGTACTAGCTCAAAAGGAGAGTGCTTCTACTCAATACTGAGCAAAGGGTCTGAATACTTATGACCATGTGATATTTCAGTTTTTCATGTTTAATAAATTTGCAAAAATTTGTACATTTCTGTTTTTTCTCGGACAAGATGGGAAGATGGGGTGCAGAGTGTACATTATTGAGAAGAAAATGAACTCTTTTGGGCTTACCAAATGGCTGCAATGAAACAAAAAGTGAAAATTTAAAGGGGTCTGAATACTTTCCGTACCCACTGTATGTGTTAGATACAGGAGAGTGGTCCCTTTTTATTGTGCCCTCCTTTTTGGTATTATGTGCACTATTCGTCTCCTCTCAATATGCTCAGTCAGGGGAACTCAACTATGGTAGTTGTGCGCAAAGGAAGTAAATATATGTGCAGCAGCTCCCATTACTATGCCCAAAGGAAATTCAGGAGAATAGCAAATCTTAAAGAAGAAAAAAGATATTATTGCATAATTTCAAGATGTATTCTACAGAATATAGAATTTTGATCACAGATAGTCTTCTTTGAGGGAGGATTGGCATCTTCTCTCTCTACTCTGCTTCTCTGCAGTGCTAAAAATTTTTAAAACTTAGATTAAAATGACCTGTAGTCCTTAACGGGAATCTGTCACCAGGTTTTTGCCACCTAATCTGAGAGCAGCATAAAGTAGGGGCAGAGGCCCTGATTCCAGCGATGTGTCACTTTCTGGGCTGCTTAGTGTAGTTTTGATAAAATCACTGTTTTATCAGCAGTAGATTATCATTACCGGACTACTTGGCATGCAGCAGGTAGCCCAGCATATTCATACACCCCTGTATAACTGCTAGATCTACAGCAGAGAAAACTTTGATTTTATCAAAATGACAGCAAACAGCTCAGTAAGTGACATATTGCTGGAATCAGGGTCTCTGTCTCTACGTTATGCTGCTCTCAGATGTTGGTGCAAAAACCTGGTGACAGATTAACTTTAAACTTGTATGTTGTATACCAGTAGAGCACCAGCGATGCTGATTGACTGAAAAAGCCTGGAGCTCACAATACTCCTCGGAAAAGTCCATTTCAGTTGGATGCTAGACACAATATACAGATCCTCAAACTCTCAATATAAAAACTGTATGGTGGGGACTTTATGCACCCAAGTTGTACCGTATTTATCGGACTATAAGACGCACCAGATCATAAGACGCACCCTGGTTTTAGAGGAGGAAAATAAAATGTTAGGCAAAAAATGTGGTCATGACACACTGTTATGGGGCGAAGATCTGCTGCTGACACTGTTATGGGGGTAATGTCCCTAAATTCTCTACTAAGGTACCCCAGCCTGGTAATGATCCTCCTGACTTGTATATACAGTATATGTCCCTCATCCTGGTATGGCCCCCATCTTGCTATATACCATCATCCTCCTGCTCATATACCCCCATCCTGCTCATATACCCCCATCCTGCTTATATACCCCCATCCTGCTCATAATATACCCCCATCCTGCTATATACCCCCATCCTGGTATACGGCCCGCATCCTGTGGCACAGAAAAAATAAACGTTCATACTCACCTTACCTCACTCCTGCAGCATCGCTCCTCCTCCGTCTGTGTCAGCGGCAGCGCTGGAGTATGGAGCCGGCCACGATCCCTGCAGCATCGTGATGTCTTCCTGTCTGTGCTGGCGGCGGCTGCGTGTGGACATGTGCGCACAGAGATGACGTCATTGTTGTGCGCACCGCTAGTCTCCACACACAGCCACTGCCGGCACAGACAGGAGGCGATCGCGGTGCTGAAGGGATCGTGGCCGGTGTGTTATACTGATTCACTGCACCCCGCGCGGATGATGATGCGCGGGGGCAGTGAATAGAGCCGCACAAGATCACTCCAGGCTGTAGTTGCCAGGGGTGATCATGCGGGCAGGCTGTTTAATATGCGCGCACCTCCCCCCCCCACCCATCATCCTGCCTATCTGTCAGCGCCGGCTTCAGCGCTGAGAGATGATGGGCGGGAGGATGGGCGTGCATATTAAATGAGCGAATCCACGTGGTCACAGCAGGCTGCTACAGCCTGCTCGTGCCGCCGATGACCCTCATTCCCCGCAGCCCTACATTCAGACTATAAGACGCACCCCCCACTTTCCCCCAATATTTTGGGGGAAAAAAAGTGCGTCTTATAGTCCGAAAAATACGGTAAGTGTTTAGTGACTCAGATGCTTTAACTGAATGCAGTAAGGTAATAATTGCATTATCCAGTATCACATTGTCCATTGGCTAATTTGAAACTGGCCCTTTTTTTATTATATTTTTTGTAGTACTATTTTTTTATGTATTATGTGGGCAATAGCGTGGCTCAGTGATTAGCTTGGTTCAAATCCCATCAAGGACAGTATCTGCATGAAGGTTGTATGTGCTTTTCCTCCTACACTCTAAAGGTATACTGAGTCCCAATTGGGAGAGTGATGATATCTGTAAAGTGCTGTGGAATATGTTGGCGTTAAATGAGAAAACAAAATAAATATTAAATAGTTCTGCATATGGATTTAATTAAAAAGCATGCAGCTTGCATGTGTTTGATTACACCTCAAGCTGCTTGATACTTTTCCATCTCAATTCTACTTTCGTCCGGCTTCCTATCAGCCCAGTCTCCAGCCCTTCTCTCTCTTTTTATGAACTATATAATATCATCACATTAGATTAGAGCTTATATGAGCTTTCAAGAAAAGTAAGAGACACGTTTAAGACTTGTTTTTTATGGAGTCGGGAGTACAGTGGAATTGAGTGAACAGAACTGAGCAGCTTGCAGTGGAAGCTGCAGAAAAAAGAAAAGGCTTAAAATGTTTTTATACAAATATATGAAAGAAATGTTTTGTGTCATATGATACTAAAAAACTCAAGTCGTATTAAAATGGCAGTAACTATTTAGTAAAATAGTTTAAAATAAAAAAAAAATGATAAAGAGATTTTTTAGTTAGAGATAAGATGACATAAGGGGAGTCAGTGGTAATACTTGGCCTCCGCTGGCAGAATAGTAATCTAACCGAGTTGTATCCTAATCCTATATAAAGGGTTAGTGTCGTTTCTCCAGGATGCAGGCTGGAAGGAGCCTATTGTTAGCGCTGACGTCATGTCATTAGCAGCTGTGTTGTTCCCTTGTCCTCACAGACACTCTTCTATAATACACAGGAGAGAACACAATAGCATTCTGATTTTCACGTTCAGTCTCCAGAAAAAAATTTGTGCTATTTGGGTCTGAGTAGGGGATAATTTCTCTGCTCAAGGGAACCGTGACCATAAAAAATGCTCGGGGGGTTGGCTTAAGAACTGTAAAGGAAATTTAGCATTAAGAACGTTTCTTTTTGTTGGGGGAAAAATTGGCTTCCATCAACACATTTGAGACTTGATTGCATTCCGAGAATTGATCACTACCAAAAAGCTCAGAAATCCACTTGTCACATTTTCTTTTATTTTGACACTTTTGAAAGTCATAATTTTTCGTTCATGTAGCTCCCCTCGCAGTGGGCTTATTTTGTTTTTGGTTTTTTTTTGTTTTTTCCTTAAGTTATTTTTATTTCCAACATTTTGGGGTTACAGTATGACATATTAACTTTTATTAACTCCATATTGTTTGCAGAAAATGGTAAATCTTCTATTTATCATTTTGTACTGTTCACCTTTCTGAATAAATAAACTGTTACCTTCATTCTGTGACAGAATGAAAATATATATATATATATATATATATATATATATATATATTATATTATATTATATTATATTATATTGTATAAGGATGGTTAACCTTGGGGAGATCATCAACATCCAACACCGTAGAGACACCATCACATGTTTCTCAACGCTGGCAGGAAACTCGCCAGGTCTTTCACCGGGAAGGAACAACCACGGGAAGGGCAGTCTCCAATCAAGGAGACCACCTATGCCAAACATAGTAGAAGACTACATAGGTAAGGATGGTCAACCATCCTTACCTATGTAGTCTTCTACTAGGTATTGCTCCCACTAGCCAGTTTCCACTCCACACTGATGAGAAGCAAATATCCCGGAACAGCTGTCTGTGGATGGATACCATGTTTGGCATAGGTGGTCTCCTTGACTGGAGACTGTCCTTCCCGTGGTTGTTCCTTCCCGGTGAAAGACCTGGCTAGTTTCCTGCCAGCATTGAGAAACATGTGATGGTGTGTATATATATATATCATAAATTATATATATAGCATCCTGTCTAAATACCATGTTAACCTGAAAATAAGACCTACCCTGAAAAAAAAGCTCTAGCATGATTTTTGGAGTATGCTACATGAAATATAACCCCGATTCCAAAAATAAGCCCTAGATACAGTCAGGGCTGGCATTAGGGGGAATCAAACTGTACAATTTCTCAGGGCCACCAGTCTCTGAGGGACCCCAAAATTGGTATTCCGAGGTAAAGATTGTTTAAGGACCTTTGGTGACTTCAGTCATGTGACCAAAGGTTTCTTAACTGCAGCAGTCTAAAGATGAAGTGGAGACAGGATGATATGTATGAGTGTGTGTGAGTGCGTGTGAGTGAGTCTCTGTGTGGACAGCTAGAGTGATAGCTAGATACAGTGATAGAGTGACCGCCAGAGTGACCGCCAGAGTGACCGCCAGAGTGACCGCCAGAGTGACCGCCAGAGTGACCGCCAGAGTGACCGCCAGAGTGACAGGCATACACAGGGTTTGGAGAGTGATGTTGATGTTCCAGGATGAATATGAGTATTTATGAATAAATTTTTACTTTAATGTTCAAAAATAAATGTGGATTGTTGTTTATGATCACAAAATAATAAAAGACCCTGTCTTATTTTCGGAGAAACACGATAGTCCCCAATTAAAAAAAAAACATCACTATATACGGTAGCTATTGACAGAAATTAATGCCTCGCTACACAATTGCGGGTAGCCACGGGTTGCAACAGCAGCCAAGACCACAGGTCTGCCATCTCACACTCATTAGGCCCAGTAGGATGCCTGTAAACAGTACGTTAGGTAAAATACACAGTCATACAGCATTCACACAAAAATGTACAAAAAAAAGCGAACCTTGTGTTTGTTGTTCACACACGTCTCCCGAAAAATGAAATAAATGATGATCAAAATGTAGTGGGCATTCCAAAATAGCACCAACAAAAACTACAACTCATCCAGCCAATAAAGCCGGTCCCAGAACAGCTTTTTCGACAGAGAAATACAAATGTGATGGGGCAATACACATTTTTTGTTTTTATTGTGAAAAAGTAATAACAAACATACGTGTGTGTTATATATATATATATATATATATATATATATATATATATATATATATATATATATATATATATATATATATATATATATACATACATACATACATACATACATACATACATACATACATACATACATACATACATACATACATACATATTAATCAGTAGAGATCGAAAGTTTGGACACACCTCACTCAAAGAGTTTTCTTTATTTTCTTGACTCTGAAAATTGTAGATTCACATTGAAGGCATCAAAACTATGAATGAACACATGTGGAATGAAATACTTAACAAAAAAGTGTGAAACAACTGAAAATATATCTTATATTCTAGGTTCTTCAAAGTAGCCACCTTTTGCTTTGATTACTGCTTTGCACACTCTTGGCATTCTCTTGATTACCTTCAAGAGGTACCGTAGTCACCGGAAATGGTTTTCACTTCACAGGTGTGCCCTGTCAGGTTTAATAAGTGGGATTTCTTGCCTTATAAAGGGGGTTGGGACCACCAGTTGTGTTGTGAACAAGTCTGGTGGATACACAGCTGATAGTCCTACTGAATAGACTGTTAGATTTTGTATTATGGCAAGAAAAAAGCAGCTAAGTAAAGAAAAACGAGTGGCCATCATTACTTTAAAAAATGAGGGTCAGTCAGTCCGAAAAATTAGGAAAACTTTGAAAGCGTCCCCAAGTGCAGTGGCAAAAACCATCAAACGCTACAAAGAAACTGGCTCTGCAGCGGAGGATAAGTTTATCCAAGTCACCAGCCTCAGAAATCGCAGGTTAACAGCAGCTCAGATTAGAGACCAGGTCAATGCCACACAGAGTTCTAGCAGCAGACACATCTGTAGAACAACTGTTAAGAGGAGACTTTGTGCAGCAGGCCTTCATGGTAAAATAGCTGCTAGGAAACCACTGCTAAGGACAGGCAACAAGTAGAAGAGATTTTTTTGGGCTAAAGAACACAAGGAATGGACATTAGACCAGTGGAAATCTGTGCTTTGGTCTGATGAGTCCAAATTTGAGATCTTTGGATCCAACCACCATGTCTTTGTGCGACGCAGAAAAGGTGAACAGATGCCTGGTTCCCACCGTGAAGCATGGAGGAGGAGGTGTGATGGTGTGGGGGTGCTTTGCTGGTGACACTGTTGGGGATTTATTCAAAATTAAAGGCATACTAAACCAGCATGCCTACCACAGCATCTTGCAGCGGCATACTATTCCATCCGGTTTGCATTTAGTTGGACCATCATTTATTTTTCAACAAGACAATGACCCCAAACACACCTCCAGGCTGTGTAAGGGCTATTGGACTAAGAAAGAGAGTGATAGGGTGCTACGCCAGATGACCTGGCCTCCACAGTCACCAGACCTGAACCCAATTGATATGGTTTGGGGTGAGCTGGACCGCAGAGTGAAGGTAAAAGGGCCAACAAGTGCTAAGCATCTCTGGGAACTCCTTCAAGACTGTTGGAAGACCATTTACGGTGACTACCTCTTGAAGCTCAT